>NC_080428.1:78661515-78961515 GCF_029873635.1 Malania oleifera | reverse complement strand
GTCCTAGTGTCCATAGTTTCAGAAAGAGTCTCACGGTTCACATCTCGTTTTTGGAAGAGTCTACAAGGGGCAATAGGTTCTCTATTTTCATTCAACATAACTTTTCATGTAACGTCCCTCAATTTCTTAACATAAAATATCATATAATAAATAAAATGGTCAACCAGAACCCGTGGGTAGCGGGGACACTTGTCAAACACAGCGGAAAACCTATCAGCAGTAAACATAAAATCTCAAACATCCAATCATAAAACATAATACCAGAGCTTTCTATAACATCAAAATACTATTATGATATACAACCTCCAAAAGTCAAAATAACACTAGAATTAAATAACAAAAACCCCCGATCCTAGTTCAATGCTTACCCTTCTAGTAAGGAAGCTCCAATCACTCAATGGCGGCTCTAGCCCGCCGGTCTCACTAGATTTCCTGAAAATCATTTAATGTTCGGGGGTGAGACACTTCTCAGTAAGGGAAAATAAACTAAATACAGTTGTGTGGCAACATGAATATTTAATGCATTTGTACGTGTACAGTACATTTCATAATTCTATAAACATAATCATATCGTACTGGGTAAACATATATACTCACATCTGTTAATAAATCATATCATACATAAAATCATCTTTTATAACTGTAGTACTAAAAACAAACCCAGGATGAATAACTAGCTGGTGTCATGTATTACCCCCCATGATGGGTTGTGCAGCCCGAAGGCGGGACCCAACAATGGCTGGTCGACCATTGCCGAATCAAATATATCTGTAAGTATGATGAGCCCGCCACACCCTGGTCCGGACTGCCAGGTGGACGTCCACACTCTACTGAAAGCCACATCAACTATCCATCTCCCATCCTCTCGTGGGATGGTTAGCACTAATCTGATATAAATATCTTATCTATACATATAGCTACGGTACTGAGCCCCTGAACTGAACTAAACTAACATCCTGGTGGTAATAACATATAATACATGATCATATATATAACATCATTACGGTTTCGTGCCGAAAATATAGTAATTACGACCTCGTGCCGAAAACATAGATACGTGGCCTCGCGCCAATAACATAAATACGGCCTCGTGCAGATAACATAAATATATGGCCTCGCGCCAAAATTGTTTCAGGTATATATATTCTGAAAATACATCATTTATCACATAATCGTAAATCATGCTTGGTTCGTAAAATCTTTCACATCATAATACATTTCACATAGAATAATATTCATGCCACACATATGCTGTTAAAAGTCATACTTCATATTCTAAAATCGTGAATTCCTTACATCTCATACATTCATATACATTTTAATCATCATAGCAGTATTTTCCCAATCGTACATTTCATTCGTAATACACAATATAACATATGCTTTTCTGAAAATAAATTTACTCATAATCAATAATAATTTGTATGGAAAATTACTATTTTAGTTTATTCCCTTACTTGGCTACTGAGAAATTCGTTAGGACGCAAAATTTCACGCCCTTGGCGTCTGAAATTTAACTCCTGAAATTTACATTTTTCCCAGATTAATTAATCTATTTCTCCAAAATAATACTCATCTAGCCTTCCCTAGGCTCCATATACCTCAAATTAATATTTAAACTATTATTTAACATCCCTACTTAATTTTTCAAATTTTACCTGCGGGTCATAAAATTACACTCGCGGCGCTCACCCGGGCCCTAAATTTCAGAAATCCTACTTCAGTTCCAAATGCTTAATATTTTAGCATTTCTAAATTAATACTAACTAATTAAAAATAAGCCCCTTAATAATCGCCGCACCTCAAATTTGGGGTTTTGGCCTGACACCCTCACGAGAATTCCGTCTTATTAGACTTGTAGAGAATCATCCCTAGATTTTCGTGGTGGTGTCCGTTCGTCAATTGGGCTTATATTTTGTAAGAAATTAAAGAAAAAGAGAAAATGGCTTACCCCAGGGAATATGCCTACACCGCTCCTACCACCGATCCGCTCCGGTAGAAATGACGGCAGCGGCGAATGGAGTCCAGTGGTATCTTCGGATTTTCGATCGGATGAAAATTCGTTACGAAATCGAGGAGAGAGGGAGAGAGAACGTGTGAAGAGAGAGAGAGAGTTCAGAAAGTTGCAGAGAATAAAAATGAAAGGAAAAGTAAATAAGCAGAAGAAGAAGAAGAAGAAGAAAGTAAAATAAAATAAAATAAAAAGAATTCATTGCATAATTAAATCAACCTTCAGGAAACGTCCTGAAGGTTTCTCTTCAAAACTTTACCTATATAATTATATTATATTATATTTTTTTTTTTTATTTTTACTATAATAATTTTATATATATATATATATATATATATATGTATATATATACACACACACACACACATATATCTTTAATATTATTTATTTAATCAATTCAATTTAATAATATTTAATTAATATTAATAATATATTTTATTAATAAAAATAGAAATAAATTTTAATTATTATTATTTTTTCTTTTTCTTTTAAATCCGATTAATTAATTAATTAATTAATTTTAATTATTTTTTTAAAAATTTTTTATTATTTTTATTATTTTTGGAATTCATTCCACTAATCTTTTATATCTCTTTTTGGGGTTTTTACATTTCATCTTCAGACAGATGAGCAGACAGAGAGGACGATACAAATTATGAAGGATATGCTGCGAGCATGTGTGTTGGACTTTGGAGGTCGTTGGTTGCAGTATTTGCCACTGGTTGGGTTTGCGTATAACAACACGAGGCCCCTTGAGCAACTCAGCCTGTAGGAAAATTGTCGACGATTTTTCTGAAACCATTGACGGTTTGGCCATCTGCCAAACCAAAAAAGCTTTCGGTAGTTTGCTTGCAAGAAAATCGTCAACGATTTTTCTGGGCTCCTTGAAACCATCGACGATTTTGTTCTGTTCCAGACAGACTTCCCTCTTTTCTTTCAATTTCTCTTTCATTTTATTTATTTCTTATATTTTCTTGGTTCGAGTTACTACAGAATTGCTAACGGAAGCAGTAAGGAGAAAATTTGAAAGAGAAATATTGGATGAGTTTGAGGTTCGAAGGAGAGGAACAAAAGGCTAAAGGGCAGAAGTAGTAGATGCAGTAGGCTTGAAGATTGGAGGAGATAGAAGACAAAGATTGCTTCTTTAAATTTTGTTTCAATTTCTTAGATAATTAAAATTGTAGAATTTTAAGTTCAAAATTTTTTAATTTGAATGTGAGCAGAATTTTAAAATAGAATTCAACTTGATCTAAAAGGAAAAGCCTAAGAATTTTCTTGGAATTCACCAAACATATTTGGATATTTAATTCGGATCTAAAAGCCAGACCCAAATTTTGATTCGCCAGATCTGAATACCCATAACCCAAGTCAACTTGATTCAGGTCCAAGTCCATTGAACCAAACTTGAACGACTGGATCTGAGACCCAAGTTAGCATTGACTTGGGTCTACTACCCCTTGATCCGACCCAGGTCCAAGTCAAATAACCTAAAGATCTAGTACCCATGTCATCCTTGACTTGGACCTGTTGACTCATCGATCCAAACCAATTAGGACTTAAGACCTAAAGCCTAATTGGGCTCCAACTAGTTTATAGCCCAAATTCTCAATTGAACTTTAATCAAAGCCTTAAACTAAGCTTCGCCCTAGCTAATCAAGCCCACTTTCAAATTGAGTCCATTGGGCTTGGCCAATCTCATTTTATTAAGTCTTAGCTCAACTCTCTACAAATTAATTGTCAAAGCCGAAAGCCCAAACTAAGCTTAACCCATTCAAACTCAATCTTAGCTAAGCCTAACTTAGCCCAATCGGTCCAAACCACATGACCCGGTTAACAAAAGCTCGAGACCTGTTTGCTAACTCAACCTACCCAATATCTAACCCGAACCCCTAAATTGTCTTTGGATTTTGAAAAAAACTAGCTAGAAAAATTCAAAGAAAATTTAAAGAATCAAAGAAAAAAAATTAAAAAAAAAATTTACGTGGGAGTAGAGATTGGTGGACAAAGAGTTGTTTTCCACCATTTCCTTTTTTTGAACTCCAAATCTACAAAATGAGATTGAAATGAGTAAGATAGGAGATGACAAATAAGAAAATAGAAAGAGTAAAAATGAAAAATGACAAAATGAGGAGAAAGAGATTAGTGAGAGAAAAAGAATGCGAGACAAAGAGCTAAGAGAAAGGGTGTAAGAGAGAGATCCGAGAAAGCAATAGACATCCCCATAATGAAATTTGGGAATAGTTATTTTTTATCTATTCCTTATTATGAGTTCATAAAATGTTTCATATTATTATTTGTTTATAACAATAACACACTTTCTTATATAATTAAATGTACTTAATCTACAAAAATTAATCTATTTTTTAAAATAGAAATTCCACAAATCAAATA
This sequence comes from Malania oleifera, assembly GCF_029873635.1. Classification (NCBI taxonomy): domain Eukaryota; kingdom Viridiplantae; phylum Streptophyta; class Magnoliopsida; order Santalales; family Ximeniaceae; genus Malania; species Malania oleifera. The sequence continues at coordinate 78,957,113 of NC_080428.1, read as the reverse complement.
TAATCTTATTATAATGTTTGATAAGGGATGATGATAAAATTGTAGATTATTTTTATTTTTAGTCACATGTTATAATTATGTTCAATCGATCTCATTTGGCTATAAGTGATTGTCTTTTTATGTTGCTAACTTATTGCACCTCTTGTCTAAAGAATAACGGTTGTTACATACGTAGTATGTAATTGCCAACCTAAAAAGTTGAGCTAATAATATACTACCTATTGAGCTAATAATCTACTAATCTACTACTTACATACGTAGTATGCAATTGCCAACCTAAAAAATTGGGCTAATAATATTCTACTTACATATATACATAGTGTGCAATTGTTGGTTGGATTAATTAATGGTAGTTTTATCTTGCCACTTTTTCATCATACCCCTTAATCACTTCTTATTCATATAAATTAATAATAATTTTTTAACAAGTGTGCTCTAATTTCACAAACAATCGTATTTAGTGATATTTTCAAGTTGTAGAGTACTAAATGTTGTTGTCAAATTTGAGTTTGTTGGGCATAGAACCCTCTTTAGTCAAAGGAAACCTTCTAAGAATGGGGAATTGACCTAGTCTCTTGGGCTATGCATATATAGTTCATGTGGAAGATTTGGAAGACTTGGTCACCTTAGTAATGTGTAAGTCAAGTGAAAGACTTGGTCACCTTAGTTATGTGTCGATCATATGTAAGACTTAGTCACCTTGGTCATACATGTACAGATCATGTGGAAGATTTGGCAGACCTAAGCACCTTAGTAACATGTAAGTCATGTTGAAAACTTGGTCTCTTTAGTCATGTGTAGGTCATGTGCTCGACCTGGTTAGGACAATCTATGGAGAAATGGTGTAACCACTCCAAAACATTGAGAAACAACCCACAAACCACGATTAGGATAATTTGATCTATGAAGAAAAACTAATTGCATGCATGAAACTATTAGAAGTGGGTGGTTGTTACCTAACATGTTCTAACACTCAAGTAGAACGTGGTAGAGCTGCATGCATAGTGCAGCCACATACAGAAAGGACTTTCCTTCAACAAGTTATTACAAATAACCAAACACAAAACATAAAAGTTTTTTTTTTTCTCTTAATTTTACCCTTAATGACTGCCTTCTAATTTAAGTATCAAAGAGATCTCTCATGTCGCAAGACCATTTGAGACCTCTCAAGAACCTGATTAATCTTGTTTTGCAAATACCAAAAGAAACAATACCCTAAGACTTCACCAACCATCCACTTTACAAGTTTTTGAAGCAGTGATTCATCATTTGACATCAATAGATTATTGGAGAATTGTATCTTAAATGTCTCTCTCTTATTTCCATCTCTTTATAATTTTGTGTGCATTTGTATTATATTTAGATGTGTACTTGTTTGTTTGATTTAAACTATTTTAATTTAAAATGTAAATTAATTTTAAACAACTCAATTGAATTACTACTTTTGTAGATCTGGGAAAGTAGATTGTGTTGGGTAATCCGTGTGCGAATTAGGCAGATTGTCAAGCGAGAAAATACAATCCATATTTAACTTAATTAAGTGATAAATTTATGGTAGTCCAGATCTGACAATTGGTGATAAATAACAAATAATCCATCATTCTTATCCCAAATATATATTTTTTACCGTTTGATGAACAATTTATTTCATAATGATAAGTGAAATAATTTTAAAAATTATAGCTTGATAAATTGTTAAACATTTAATAACCAATCACAAAATTATAATTTTTTCATCTCATAAATTCAATATTTTTATTTTGATCACAGAATTGAGTATTTAGGCTCAACTGTTTGAGTATAGGTGAGGGGCAGACCAAGGGACAAATACAATAGTGTGTGAGTTAGGGGTGTGGGACGCGATCTTGACCAATTGAACTTATACTATGAGAGTTGATACCTAATAAGCATGCACACATGAAATTATCTACAGGTCGATGGGCATTAGTTGTTAATGAATTAGAACATATCCATAGGATAAAACTCAAAATTTGCTAATTGACTTGTTTCGGGACAGATAAAAAATTTTCAACCACATCCGACTTATTTAATATGTCAATCGGTTATGAGTCGAGTTGAGTAGATCTAATTTAATTCAGATTAAAATAATTTTATTAGTTTTACCAAACCTAACTAGAAGACTCAAAAGAGAGAAAAGAATTCATTACCCGAAATGGGCTTACCACAAAAAAGAAAAGAGCACTACTTTAAACACAAGCAATTGGGTATACCGAAACAAATGTAGTTTATCTTTACGCCAAGAGTGAATTGGTAGTTAGAAAAAGGTGACCCTGCTAGAAGTCCCCAAAATTAGTGATTAAAAATATCTCTGTTGCTCTTAACTACCAGCAGGGATGCATGCATCCAGGGTAGTTTCTCATTTAATTTTCTATGCTTTTATTTATTTTTTTTTGACAATTTATCTAATATTTGAGACAAATATTTATAGTGACGAACACAAGTGCAAGCACCAATTTACTCAAATTTCCCTTCATCGTCTGCATTTTTTCTCCTACAATTTGCGGGATTTAAACTCTTACGACATTTATTAGATGACAAGGAGATCGCTATGTGTAGAGTTTATTTTTTGATATTTTCCAACATTTATTTATATTAAAAAGATAAAAGATAGTAAAATTTCTTTTTAAATTTTTTTTCTATATAAATGTTAGAAAGCTAAAAAACATGCCGAATTTTTTTTTAAAAAAAATTGAAAATAATAATACAATCTTTTTAATAATCATTGAAAAATTCACTCATAAGAATTCTCACATTAGAATATCGAATGGAGGGTGATGGGCATTTTTATGCATGGTTGGACTTAAAACGTAATAGATTAAGATTTTGGATCAATTTGGTATTTATCCATATGTGCGAACTTGCATAAGGACTCTCCAATGATAACAAGTAGTGTCTGAGGTTAATAATTCGTAAGTTCTTAATTGTTTTTATACGAAAGAAAGTTACATTAAATTTTATTTAAATTTACACAAATTCAAATTTAATATCCTTTCAAATCATAAGATCAATATAACCTAAACTCGATTTTATTTAATTTTTTTTACGAACATTTAAATTTAAAATTCAAATTTCACATTCTCAAAGGTTTGAATAATATAATATATTTATTTTTCTGAAGGGGATAACCTCGAAATTTCATGCAGATCTCAGGCAGCGAAGTGGTGTCGTTTTCGTTGGTTAATGCTTATGTGATGAAACAATCCAGGACAGGTCCCATGACGAAAATGCCCACCCCCTATTGGTCCCACCTCTATATAATACTTTGGCCCCACCCTACGCCTGCATTCCACTCTCTCTCTCTCTCTCTCTCAAATTAATTGAATAATGTTGCTGAGCATATCCACCTTTCCATCCTTATCCTTTCTCCTCTAGCCTGGCTCGTTCATGCACGTTCATTCGCTCCCCTACATTAAGCCCATCTTATGCCCAACTGTTTGGAACGCTAGAAAATTGGCGGCCCACATATCCGAGAATGTTAAACCATGACTTTAATATCAGTGTTGGTAGTCTTGGACATTTTAAATTTCAAAAGATAACTCATAGAGTGAGACTTTCCTCTTACATTTAATAATTGATCATCAATCCCTTTTCAAATTAATGTGAAATAAAATCAACAGTATAAGAGATATTATTGAGGTTTGAGAAAAAATATATCTTATTATTTTTCTTCCACAATAAAAGAGCATACTAGACGTGAAGTGAAAATCAAAAAATAAAAGTGAAACTCATTTGATAAAATGTCTTTTAATATATTATAAAAGTGAATATGAAATTGTAATAATATTTTTCAATATCTAATATATAAATTTAAATTCAAAAATTTTAATAGATGCTCTGACACGACAAATATAACTGAATTTCTACTTATATCATGTCACGTGCATAGATTTTTAAATTTAAAATTGGACCATTTTATCTGTAATATTTCATATTAATCTTAATATTTTAAAGAATTATTTAATTTTTAAAATAAAAAATAATATATTTTAATTTTAATATTTACTTAAAATAAAACAGGAAAAGCTTGTAAAGCTTTGTATAAAATATTTTAAAATGTAAAAAGTGAAATCTTCTAATTATTTAAAAATAGAACTAAAAATTAATAGTATATTTAACAAACCATCAATTTTAAACTTACTATTATTTTAAATTTGTTTCCACGATCTGTCAGAATATGCTTTTACCATACTAGACGTTACATAATGTGTACTGGGCTCAAACGGTGACGGGGCAAACCCATTTTACACGTGGAGTGGGCCCAGAGGTGGAGCCCGGATCATCTACTCTATTGGGCCGGACTCGCTCACGCGCAAGCATCCAAGTTGAAATTGGGCCTGGGTCGGCTGTCCTCTAGCGCGCATTTTTTTAAAGCGTGTGACGCTGTCACACGTGTCAACGGGGATGTCTATCGCACTTTGTCCTCATTTGACCGGCGGCTATCGGGACGTCCGACGTCGGCCGCCCAACTTGTGCGGCGGACGCGCTTTGGTGCAATCATGTGTACCCATAGGTTGGGTGTGCGTAGGATCAGTTCGGTACGCTTCCTGTCGTAGGCGTGGATTGTAATTTTGGGACTGACAAGGAAACCAATTTTTAATCCATTGTCTGGTCTTTGATGGAGGAGTTGTCATCGCCCTCCGATTAGACACGTGGATATGTGAAGCCAATTGATGGTTTTTTCTTTGGTCGTGAGCCGCTCATGAACTACTCCATGCAACACTTAATAATAACTCTCTTAAACTCATTTAGTTAAATTAAATAAGTTGAACTCAAATTTAAATTTCAATCTCATTAACTAAATGAACTGAACTGAGGTTAAGCTGATTCATGTTCGACTTATTAACCTCATGAGTTAATGTACTAGTTCATTTGTAATTCGTGAACAAACTCGACATTAATCTTATTAAATATTTAATTTTAAAATTTTTACTTTAAAATATTTTTTTTCCAAATTATAATAATAATAATTATCAATTAATTTAATTATCTTAGTAATTTGATTCATTTAATTGTTCGAAATGAGTTTTAATTGAGTCAAATTTCATTTAAGTTTTAGTCAAGTCAAGTTCAAGTTCGAGCTATATATGTACTATATAAGCCGACCTTGAGCTCTCTCATAAGTAAACAAGCTGACCTCAAGCTTGCTACAACTTGACTCTGATCAACTCGTTTGTCACTCCTTTTGTGATTGTGCACAAAACTTTTATATTAAAGGTACAAAAAACTAAAAGAGATATTGAATTTTAATAAGGAAAGAAATATCTTTCTATTAGTCTCAAAACCTAATTACAATAAATTATATAGAAAATTGTAGTTATTCACATGTCTGTGTATCTGAATTTTAAATATTAAATGTGATAAATTGATCATATATTCATTAATATCAAACATATAAAATGAGAAATTTAGTTTTAGTATATTTAAAATTTTAAAAATAGAAACATGAACACAAGGAGGGACAAGTCCCCTAAATAACTTTTCATTCTCCTAAATTTCAATTTATTTGACACCAAATTAACTCGAAATAATAAGCTATTAATTCTTTGTTATTCATTTGTGGCTTCATTTTTATATTGCTTGTTAGTATATGAAAAATGTTGCGTTAGTTTCACCTTAAATTAGAAATTAATATAACACATTATTATTGATGAATTTTAAATTTTATATTTCTTTATAAATATTTATCAATTTGCCATTGCTGCTGGGACTTAGGCCTAGCAAAATGGGTCACGACCCGTCGAGTCACCTGGATCCGCCCGTTTAAAACGGGTTTGAGTTTAAAAAAGTTAACTCGTTTAATATTTGGGCGGGTCACAGGTTAACCCGTTTATAAACGGGTTCTCCGGGTTTGGGCGAGTCACCCGCGTTATTTTGGATCCTTAATGCATAATGCCACGCTGCCAGCTTCACAGTCACGACTCACTCACGCACACCGCACATGCCTTCAGGCTTCAGCAATTCTTAGAGTCTCAAACTCTCAGTCAACACAAAAAAACCCTAAGGGCTCTAACCCGAGCCGTGGCTCTCAAGCTCTCAGCCTCTCCTCATCTCTGACCTCTCAACTCTCACTCTCTCAAATCTCATTCTCAATCCTTGATTCCTCTTCTTTCCTAACTCCTAACTCTCCTCTCCTCTCCTCTCCTCTGGATTTGGTGCGCTGCAACGTGCCGGACGGCCCCGACCTGCCCTCTCCTGAGTCTCCTCTAGATCTGGTGCGCTGCAACGTGCCGGATTGCCCTAACCTGTCCTCTCCTCTCCTCTCCTCTCCTCTGGTGTGCTGCTACTTGCTGAACCTGGCGGTGTTGTAAGCCTGCGAACAATCCACTCCACACCTTGAGTAGCTCGAGTCGTCGTCTCCTACAGGCTCCACAAACCACAGCAATTGTCAGTCATCCCTAGCTCCACAGACGGACAGACCACTTGACTCCTTGTGTGTTTTTTTTATTTTATTTTAATTTTTTAAAAAATGTATTCATTAAAGGGATGTATTATTTTTTACATTTTATGTTCTTTTATTTAGAAATTAATAAATATAATGCAGAATTTTTTTTTTAAAAAAATGTCATTTTATATGAAATTTTAAAAAAATTAAAATAAGTAAATTATATTTTTTTAAATGAGTGACCCGTTACCCGCTCATTTATTAAACGACCAGGTTAAGATTGACATGTGTGTAATCCGTTTAACATCAACCCGTTTATGATTCGACCCGTTGGTGAGCCGTCAAAATCCAGCCCGCCCACCCGTTTTGCCAGACCTAGTGGGACTGAATCGTTATGAAAACTTTTTGGCACCATTAAATTACAACCAAGTATGAACATTTGGAAGTTGGGAGGCGTAAGAAAGGAATGAGGACAGTAGTGGGGGCGTTGCCCTTTCGGTTCCTTTTGACTGGGAAGGTAAGTCGCAGTTGCAGTGTGGCCAATAAGATGGGAGGGTATTCCTTTCTTTAAAGGGTCAAATGGTCAATTAGTCCCACGAATATGTACATTTCAGTCAATGTGTAACGTGGATCCATCCTCTCCCCTCCCCCTCAACACACCCACGACATAAAAAAAATAATAATTAATTAATCAATTCATTAGACAAACTACCTTTTTTTTTGCCACACAAATAAGAACTGCTTTATTTTTCTTTATTTATTTTTTATTTTTGAGTGGCAGAGATTGAAACTAATGTCAAAAACATTATAGAGGAAGGAACGAGAAGCGAAAACAATCCACCACTATGGCTCATCCCTATTCGATGCAGAATATGCTGTTGGCTGTTGTCCCACGAAGATTCTTTTGCTTGTAATAATTGAATTACCTGGGTGATTTGAGCGTGCAAAAATATTTGCATTTTGGATTGTTAAAAGAGTTATGAGGTAAAGAAAAGGTGAGGGTTGGAATCTGCAATTCCTAGGAGTTGTCATTTCCCATGATGTTTCCTGAATGTTGCTCCACCGTATTAAATAAAGTGGAGGGGAAACACAACCATGTGTCCTCAAATCTGCTTGCTTATTTTTTTCAAATTTATTCTTTATTATTTAGTCAAAACAACAGGCTGAATATAGAATAGCAAAGAGATTCTTAAAATAACAACCAAGTGAAGACACTTCATGATTATTTATATAAAGCAAGTTAATTATTGAGTCCAACACAGACATATAAAGAGTGAGTTATTTATTCTTTCTTACTCGAAACAAGGTAAACATAATCCTAAAATAATTTTGAATGAGATAGTAAAGAAAGATTAAATATCACTTAATTTAATAGAAAAAAACGCTTCCAATAGGTTGAATTCGCGAAGGTTCATACAACCAACCCTACCTAGTGGGACTGAAGGCTTTTTATTGTTGTATGTTAATTATTGAGTCCATTTTCTTTATTATCATTCATAATTGTTCATTTGCATTACCCTCCGTCACTCCTACCGCCTATAAATTTCCCTCCTTCAGTAGGTTGTTTGAAGTTCTTTTTTTTAGATGAAAATTAATTATTGAATATGAAATTCCAACACACCAGAGTCCCTTTTTCTTTCACAACACGTCAGCCTATCTGTTTTTTGGTTTTTATCTACTTTAAAAAAAAAAAAAAATACTTTCTTGTCTTTTTCTTTTCTTTATTTCAAATTATTTTCTTTTTTTGTTTTTGTTTTTTCTTCTGCTTGTTTCATAGTGCAATAGTATTTTTTGTATACGTTTACCCCTCCTAAGTTCTAACCCAAAGTTATAGGTTAAGCCACCATCCAAAACAAGGGTTAAACTTAATATGCAAAAAGAGGTGCTTGGTTGCATAGAGATACACATGTTAATCTCTCACAGAATTCATTTTCTTTAGAAGACAATGAAATAAAATGGGAATGATATAGAAATTACGCTGTAATTTTGAAACTGCTCCTATAATTCCATCTAATATGAAATAAAAGAAATATGGATATGAACTTTCATAATGATATTTTGGAATTAACCATTCTTTAACAGTTAACAGTTCACATTATCATTTACTTTCTTTTATTTATGCGCACACATACATACAACCATGTGGACCACAGATATGATTTCACAAAAGATCACCTTTAAAATAAGATAATTAATTTCATAACATAATAATTACTCTTAAAAAACACAAGATTAGGAACAGGATACCTACATTAATAAAAGCTCACAGATCTTGATTTAGGTCTATCGGCTACTTAAATATAATGCAAGAGTGATTAAACTGCAAATAAAATAAGAGACTGCTGTAGTAAAAAGAGCTCTCCTAATGCCTTTGCCCCTGTTGTGGGGCCAAACTCCGAATCCTATCTTAGTTGTCCTATCTTTTAAGTCCCCCTTATAATCACCAAAACAAAATAACACAGCAGCAACCGAAGTCTGTAAATGGCTTCCATTCATTGGGAAGGAAAAGCTGTAATAGGGTTTATGTGGCTATGTAAAATATCTAGTAGTACTAGTCGGAAAAATTTTGAAGAACCTCTGTTGATCCCCCACGTAGAGGGGGCATAGTCCCAATTAAGAAACCATTTGAAACTTGGTAGAAGGAAAATGTCTAAGAGTACATCAAACAAAGAGCTACCCAAAGAGCTCTAAAAATCACCTAAATAAAGTAACACAACAGCATTGAAATTTGAAGCTCTACAGTTTGAAAAAGAGGGGAGATGAAGTGAAATTGTTTTTGGTATTAAAATCATCTTATGAAAATACTAAAAAAATTTGAGTTCAAAGAAGTATTATAAAAGATGGGGAATTAAGGTGCAACGGTGAGGTTGTCGTCGTGTGACCTGAAGGTCATAGGTTTGAGGTGTGGAAACATCCTCTTGAGTCTTGTAAAAATGCAAGGTAAGACTGCATACTATAAATCCATTATGGTCCGCTCCTTCCCCGAACCCTACATGCACGTGAGTTTTGTGCACTGGGCTGTCCTTTTCTAAAAAACATCTAGCAAAAACATATTATAACAAGAAGAACAAGCCTTAAGTTTTATTGTGTGGGGTTAACTATATGAATCCTTTTCAGCCAATTCACATGGTCGAGGGGCTGATGAATTACAAATTATCAAATCAAATTAGGGGCAAATGGATTAAAAAATCAAGAACTTAGGGGCTAATGAATTGCTGTAGAACTGAATTTAAACCTTTTAAGAGGGTGGTTGGACATTGTATAGTTGTAATTCAATTTTACTGAAATTTAATTTTTAACTAAACCTTTAAGGAGGTTGGACCAACTTCCGATTTTATTGGCTTGATTCAAGAATCCTACACGACTACAAAGTTGGAATTAAACTACTACTTTTTTAAAACATAGATCTTAATAGTTATCAGCTAACACAATTTAAGAATTCAAAATTATAACCAATCAAAACTTCGCTAAAAAAATTTAAAATGTCCAAAGTTCAAGAATTCAGAGTGGTTTGTCTTGTATATATAATACAGATATGCATACATGATAATGATTAACAAATTCTCACATTTCTGTCGTCGTGATTTTGATCATAGTCCACGGACCCATTAACGAGAAGCTAAGCCCATTTATTATATAGGCTTGCCCCTACAACCAGAGCATCAGCCCAGGCTAACCAAGGCCAGATACAATGGGCCTCATAAATTGGGCTTGGGCTGTAGCCACAGACATTAGGCAGGGACTCCGTTCAATTCAACCTTTTTTTTTTTTGCTAGGACAAGACAAGAAGGGAAAGAAACAAGAAGCAACAAGAGCAACACAAAACAAGAAGACTGAAAACAAAAGCTAAAGCTGCAGGTATTTCTCAGCTGCTTCCTAGACTTGGTGAGGCAAGGCTTGAAGGGCAACGCAAATCTCCCTGGTTATTGAGGAAATAGGCTGTCCAGGAGCCCTAGATGTGAGCAATCAAGTTCCCTTCTCTGGTATTCAATTCAACCTTTTCAGTTGTGCTTTTCTGGTGAAGCAATTATACTCCGTTACCTTGGTAGCTGCTCGCAATCTTCTCAGCACATACACCGACATGTACTCTAGAAAAACTTGGGCACCCCGAGTACCACTTGATTCATACCCCCTGCCAATAATTTTTTTGCCACATCATGGATCCTATCAACCCCACACTTTTCTCAGCATTGACGGCAGTTGCTGCGTGGCGCAGCATCCCCCAAGCACCTCTGTCTTCCCCATGCTCCCTCTCTCTCTATTTGTTAGTCCAAGTTTTTAGACCAGAATAACTATCTGGCTACCAGCCTATAAGATTTATCTTGTGTTTCAGATATCAGATGAGATGAAAAAAGATAATGTCAGTAAGCACATAATTTCTTTGTGGAGGTAGATCAAAGACTTACCTAGAGGAAACAATGATTATATATCTTAAAATTTACGTTTTTAAAAGCATTCATTATTTTTAAGTACTTTCATATTTCCTGTTGATTTATGATAGTAATCAATATTTAAACAAATTTGGGATGAAAATATTTTTCACTAATTCATTATAATCAGACACATATTTGATCACTTTATTGGAAAACTTTCTTAAAAAAAAAAAAAGAGGAGATTCATTTCAAAGTTGTCCTCAATAATTTTTTTTTCATACTTTGGAATTAATTAATTTTCTATTTTGTTGAATACATCTATCTCCCTCAATATATATGACTAAATATTTCATCCAATCATCTTCTAAATTTTGTTACAACATATTGAAAGAAAAAAAAAAACACCTTATAGTCTGTTTAATAACAAGTTGACGATAATTTCACAAGAAAATAAAATAAAATTTTAAAACTCTTGTTATCTCAATTCTTCTCAAGTTTTAAAGTTTACTACTATTAAATATACCAACAACATTATTCATGACATCAACTCAAGAAAATTTAAATAAACAAAACTTACCTAGTAATCTAATTTCATTTTTATAATTAAAAAAAAAAAGAATGAATCTATTAAATATTAAATTTGACTCGTATAACATTCATTTTTGTGGGTGCAAATTTAATTATTTATCAAACGCATAAATGTACATGTAATATAATATCTTTCAAAAAATTAAATGTTCGTGTATATGCATCAATCTGCATGCATGTGCACATATGTACATATACAAAATGTATATTTGTTTATGTGCTTGAATATGAACACGTGCATATTTGTTTTACTTTAAGTATTAGGTGGATAGGATCAGGTAAGAATTAAACAATGTCTCAACTAGAGCACAATATGCTACGTCTAAGCTCACCTATTTATATTTTAAAATTTTAAAATTATTAAAAAATTTAAAATGTAAAAATAAATGTGCATTGTATATTTATACACATGCACAAATATTAATTATGCTCAATAGAGAGAAAATATTAAAGAAATTACATTTTATTTTTGCTACAAATAATCTAAAATTTAATTTCTTTTTAACAATTCATGCAATGCATTTAATAGTAACAAATTAAAACGATGAGGTAGATCTTATAGGCAGATAGACAGTTATTCCAGAAATTAAACTTGGAATAACAGATAGAGAGGATAGAAAAGAGACGAGCAAGGAGGAGAGGGAAAGACCATTGGCGCCGCTGTGCCATGAACCAACTGCCTCCAATGCAAAGGAAATTGTGGGGTTTCTCAGACCCATGACATGGCAAAAAAATATTGGCTGGGGGTACATGCCAGGTCATAGCCCCAGAGTGCCCGAGTTTTTCTCGATGTACACTCTTGGTGAGAACCGAGGTAGTTAAACTTCCCTTGTATTTCAGCAGTTGCCTGCCTTAAAATTAAAAGGGCAATGTGAACAACCATATCAAAATGGAAGAGGTTATAGTTGGGTCAAATTATTTCACGTAAAACTAAATGGTCTGGATGAGGTTATAGTTGGGTCAAATTATTTCCTGTAAAACTAAATGGTCAGAAATGGAAAAACTATCATTAATGACCCGACTAATTTTGACCCAACCCACACTAACCCATACCCACGGAATTAACATGTCTGGCTGTTACCAAGACAGGCTTGAAAGCCTCCAACCTTTCCATCCTAAAGTAACTGATCTTCTGCCTATTTCCATGTCAACTTTTACCTGCTAAAAAAAAAGCTCAACTTTTCTGAGGAACTCAGACCAATGAGGTCATGATATGAGTATATGATTTCTCATGAATTAGCCACCATTTTATGTTTGAAGGTGGAATGCACTTATCATTAAACACCAACATATTTATGTACTAGTAATGGTTCCTAGGAATTCTTGAGTCATACAACTTTGCTATATATATCAAGATCAACATAGATATAAGTCAATACTCCCTCAGAGTGCTTCCTAATCATCAAAGCCAAAAGCAAAGGAAAAAGTCCCAGTTATAAAGCAAGGGCAAAACGTTTTTAAACAATAAATAAATAAGCAAGTGCAACTACAATCTTGAAAAGAAAGAATTAGTTGTTAAAAATAATAATAACAATAAAATGAAAAAGGGAAATTGAATCGTTTTTAATGAAAGGAAGGGGAAAATGAGCCCCTCAAATTTTTAGAAACCATATTCTCCCTCAACAAACGGGCCAAATGCTCAGCCATTTCCTCATCTTCATCATCCTCAGCAGTCGATTTCCTCTTCAACTCCTTCAGTGGCACCAGTGGGACACAATTCTCACTAGTGATGCTCATCTCAACTCATCCTATATTCAGCTGAAAAATTACCCTAACCAGTTTTCCAGCAGACCATCCTTCCACTGGAATCCAATATTAACAAAAATGAATATTACTGCTGCCGCAGCTTCTTAACCTCAAGGTGTTTTCCATTCTTCCCCAGACCCCTACCACTCCAGGCTTTGGTATTGCTTTCTTTCTTTCCAACACCAGTGTTTCCCTTGGTGCTTTAGCGGGACAATCTTCCCCAACTCAACATCCCCCCCCAGTGCTCCAGTCCTTGTTGTGGAGTTTGACACAGGATAACCCAGAATTCAAAGAGAATGATGGAAATATCATAGAAATGGACCTCAACAATCTTGAATCAGTTGAAAGCCAACCAGATATTACAGTAACACCACTGGAGAATTCATACCTATTATATGGGGACTGGCCAAAACTTCCATGCTTGGGTACAGCTTTAAAGGAGCCTGCCTGGGCGCATAGCAAGTGCTCCAGCAAGTGTTATCCTGACCATCCAAGCCCTTAATCAGTTTCTATAAGCTAGTAATTGCTAATTATGTATCCACTAAAATGATTCTTGGATTCTATGCCTGAAGAACGACCCAGGTAGAGTCTCAGAGGGTCCTAGCTTAAAGCCTGATTGATCAGAGTGCTGCCAATCCAAATACATTGAGACATTGAATTTTCCAGTTTTCCTGCAACCTTCATCATCTTCATCACCCTTACTTTCCTCCAGTCTTATAGCCATCATAGTCATGTCTCTGGCAATTCCAATCCTCCTTTTGTTTGGAGTTTACTGGTTTTGGCTCAAGAGGATGGGGGGATAGAGATGATGGGCAAATCCTTGAATGGGAGCTTAGCCTCGCAGATTTTCTTAAGAGGATTGAGGAACTTATTCAAAGCAAATGGAATTTCATCAAGGGAGCTTCCAGGATCTGGAGGTTTCTATTGAAAAAATGCAGAGATTGAAATTAAAGGCAAAACCCATCACTCAAATCAAGGGCTGAGAGAATTCATGGAAGAAATCTCATGCATCAGCCGGCTCCAGGCTTCAGCACAAGGGCTTAATTCACGTGCAAGGTTGGTGCAACAAAGGCAAAGAGTTGATGCTGGTCTATGACTACATGCTCAATGACAGCCTCAGCCACTGGGTCTTTACCAAGTCAAAGAGTTCCTTTGGGTGGCAAATGCAGGTAAGTGCTCATGGATGTCACAAAAAGCCTAAACTATTTACGCCATGGGTGGAAGTGACCAGTTGGTGCTTCATCGTGACAACCAGTGCAGAAACACATAACTGGACTCAGATTTCCATGGAAGGCTAGGTGACTTTGGGCTGGCCTAGCTTTACAAACAATAGAAAAGATAAAGATCTCACCACTATGGGCTTAGAGGGACTTAGAGGGACAAATGAGTATATGGCCCCATTAAAATTAGTGCTCCAACTACGTTGCTTGGAAATTTTACCCCAAAAAATGTACAACATCTTCAAAAATAAAAACTTAAAGAACATAGATCAAATCAAAATTTTTGTAGATGACTTCTTAAGGCAGCTTATTTACTTAAAAACAGCCTTCAAAAACTAATACATTTTTTTCTTAAAATTCCCAAGTAATTTTCAGTCTACATGCAGTACCACATTGGCAAATACTCAACTCCATTCTATGAGTTCAAAAGGGCAAAGAATCTCATGTGGGCATGTGAAAATCGAAACAGGTGTGAAAATGATTCATCCAGTAACATTGAAGCTTTTGTTCTCAATGGATGACGACTTGCAGTTGATGAGGGATCTTAAGCACAAGTTGTTCTTCTTGAAAAGAATAAAGAAGCTCTTTTTTTATGGAAAATCAAAGAAGGCACATAGAAGAATAAGCAAATCAACACTGAATTTTTAGTCTCGATAGTGAAAGAGTTGCTACTAATGAGGGATTTTAAGCACAAGTTATATAGGTTGCAAAGAATGAAGAAGGATTTTACTTATAACAAACCAAAGGAAGAGATGTAGAAGAATGAACAAAATCGACAATGGTAGGTGGCTTGCCACAAATAAGGGATTGAAAGCAAAACCTGTTTTGCTTGCAAGGAATGAAGAAGGTCTTTACTTGCCACAAAGCAAAGGACAGCATATAGAAGAATGAACAAATGGCCAATGTAGTGTAATAAACACATTCTTTTAATTGACTGGTGCCCCGTAACATTTCTTTTTCGCCTATCAACTCTTTTTCACTTGTCATTTTTTTAGGTGCTGATTTTAATCACAATCTTGAACCCAAAGTAGGTGGTATTCTGACTTGGGAAAGGTTCCTCTCCAATGCAAATGAGAGGAGACCCTCACCTTTGTCTTCCATGTTGCCCCTCATTCATCTAACACGTGTCTATAGTTGAAAATCCAATGCCCCATTATAAGCCATGATATTAAGCAAAGATATTAAGAGACAAACTCAAAGGGTATTATGGACATGTCTTAGTTGTAACTACCATGAAATGTAAAATTCAAGTTAGGAGTTTGTGAAAGAAGAAACGATTGAAAAATATTTTCTTCATTATTTTGTTCATATGTACAATCCAATATATAATACAATTACCTATTCTAAACAAGGAAACAATTTCCTACTGAATAATATCAAATCCCCCATAATTACACACTTTCCTAATTTGTATTTTATTTACAAAGATATTCGGGATTGATATTTTAAAACTCCCCCTCAAGTTGGATCATAAATATTAATCATCTCCAACTTGCTTATAAGATCATCAAAACTCTGTCGTCCCAACCCTTTAGTGAGAATATCTACAGTTTGTTCCTTGGTTGGTACATAAGTTATACATATAATTCTTTCTTCAATTTTTCCTTTGATGAAGTGTCTGTCTACCTCTACATGTTTAGTCCTGTCATGTTGAACTGGATTAAAAGAGATGCTAATAGCTGTCTTACTATCACTGTAGAGTCTGATAGGAAGGTTCACTGGTACCTATAATTCCTTCAATAGTTTTTGTAACCACAATCCTTCACAAATCCCTTGAGCGACTGCCTTGAATTCAACTTCAGCACTACTACAAGCCACCACATTCTGTTTTTTACTTCTCCAAGTTATGAGATTTCCCCAAACGAATGTACAATATCCTGTGGTGGACCTTCTATCTTCCACTGATCCTGCCCAATCTGCATCTGTAAAGATCTCTACTTCCTTACTTTCACATTTCTTAAAGAAGAGTCCTCTTCCCGGGGATCCCTTGAGATATCTAAGGATCTTGTATACAGCATCTAAGTGAACTTCCTTTGGTGAATGCATGTGTTGACTTACTACACTGACTGCAAATGCAATATCCGGTCTAGTATGTGATAGGTAGATCAACTTGCCAACCAATCTCTGATACCTCTCCTTTTCTACTGGTTTTCCACAATCTTCAACTCTCTTTACTGTTTCTATCGGGGTTTCGCCGGGTTTGCATCCTAGCATGCCAGTTTCAACTAGGAGGTCGGTAACATACTTTCGCTGGGAAACACTAATTCCCTTTTTCATTCTTGCCACTTCCATGCCCAAAAAGTACCGCATCTGTCCCAAGTCTTTAACTTCAAATTCAGTAGCCAGAACCTTTTTCAATCTCTCCATTTCTACAGTATCATCACCAATAAGGATTATATCATCAACATACACTATTAGAATTGTTCTCTTATCTCCTTCAGACTGTTGGAAGAATAATGTATGGTCTGATTGCCCTTGTCGATACCCTTAATTCTTTAGTACCTTTACAAATCTGTCGAACCACGCTCTAGGAGATTGTTTGAGGCCATATAACAATTTCTTTGGTTTACACACTCTGTTTTCTTCACCTGTTCTACTAAATCCTGGTGGTATAGTCATGTAAACTTCCTCTTCTAATTCTCCATTTAAGAAAGCATTTTTAATATCAAGTTGTTATAGTGGCCAATCTAAATTGGCTGCTAAGGACAAAAGAACCCGAACTGAATTTAAGTTTGCCACTGCTGCAAATGTCTCAGTATAGTCAATGTCATAGGTCTGTGTAAAGCCTTTTGCAACAAGTCTGGTTTTATATCTTTCAACTGTTCTATCAGATTTACATTTCACTGTGAAGACCCATTTACAACCCACTGGCTTCTTCCCTTTCGATAGATCTGTTAACTTCCAAGTTCCATTTTTTTCTAGGGCTCGCATTTCTTCCATAATAGCCTCTCTCTATTCTGGTATTTCTAGAGCATCCTGAATGTTTTTTGGCATTTTCATCCTGTCAAGATTAGAGACAAACGCACGATATCCTGTAGACAGGCTTTTATAAGACATGTATTTCAACCAAGGGTATTGAGTACATGACTTGGTTTGTTTTCTGATTGCAATAGGTAAATTGATATCATCAGGTGCAGAATTATCAAAGGAAGACTCAATTACCAGATCAAGATAAGGCAAGAGCTCATGATTATTCGGAGCCATCACCGGTTCCAACGCTCTTGGTGCCTCAAGTATGAGATTCTCCCTCTCCTTTGTTTTCGGCTTTCTTGAGTAAACCAGTATGTCTACGTTGTTTTGCTCTCCTGCATCTCCCCCTGAGGGTAAGTGTTCAGTTGTGTTTGGCAAGTCGGGAAGTAATGCAATGGAAGACTCAATAGATGGGTCAGGGAATGGAGTAACTAGAGTAACCGCAAATTCAGTAGTAAAAGGATCAAAGAACCGATCTTCACTCCATTTCTCCCCCTGAAGAGAGGGCTTTGGGAAATAAGGAGTGGTTTCAAAGAAAGTGACATCAAGACTAACAAACAATCGTTTTGAGACCGGATCATAGCATTTGTAGCCTTTTTGGGTAGGTGAATAACCAAGGAAGACACATTTAATGGCACGAGGATCCAATTTATCGCGAAGGTGTGCATGGACATGAACAAAAGTAGTACAACCAAAAATTTTCAGTAGGAGACTAGAAGGGAGTTGAGAGGTAGGAAAGTGTTCCTGAAATTTCTGAAGAGGGGTGACAAACGAGAGTGCTTGACTTGGCATTCGATTAATGAGATGTGTGGCTGTTAAGATGGCATCGCCTCAAAAATAACGTTTCATGTGGGTAGTAAACATTAATGCTCGGGCTACTTCAAGTATATGTCTATTTTTTCATTCAGCAACCCCATTTTGTTGAGAGGTATCCACACAAGAACTTTGATGAACAATCCCATTATCTTGAAGATAAGTTCCCAGGATGGTATTAAAATATTCCGTACCATTATCAGTACGTAGGATCTGAATATGAGTCTGGAATTGTGTATGAATCATGGTATAAAAATTGATGAAAATGGAGTGGACTTCAGTTTTGTTTTTCAGTAAGTAGACCCAACAAAGACGAGTATGGTCATCGATAAAGGTCACAAACCATTTTGTATTGGTGCGATTTAGGGAACGTGAGGGACCCCATACATCACTGTGAAACATAGCAAATGGGCAAGATGGTTTGTATATGGATGATGGAAAAGAAGTACGACGATGTTTAGCAAGCTCACATACTTCACATTGAAACTCAGAAGTCATTTTATTTGAACAAAGAGAAGGAAACAAACGTTTTAAATATTGAAAATTGGGATGACCCATCCGTGAACGCCATAACAAAAGTTCACTATTTCTAGAAGTAGATGCAGAATCACAAATTGCAGCATTACATAGTTCACTCAAACTTGCCTCCTCAAAGTAGTAGAGTTCCTCATACGCTTTAGCAGTGCCAATCGTCTTCCCCGATGATAGGTCCTGAAAAACACAATGAGAGGAAACAAATTTAGCGAAACAATTCGAGTCTTTTGTTAACTGACTGATAGATAACAGATTGCAAGATAACTTGGGGACATGTAAGACCGATTGTAAAGTTAAGGAATCAGATATGTGAATACTTCCTTTCCAGCAACTGGTGAGAGAGAGTCATCTGCAATTTTTATCCTCAAATTCCCGGCATATGGTGAGTAGGATGAAAAATATTGATAAGACCTAGTCATATGATCGGATGCACCCGAATCAATTATCCATGGACATTTGTAACAAGATGTGGTCATTAAAGCTGACAGATGATTACCTCGGTGAGCCAGGGAACCAGAGGAAGACTGACCCAATGTTTGCATTGATGAAATCATCTTATATAACTGTTCCAACTGTTCAGGACTGAATGCACTGCTGGACGGGGTATTGTTGTTCTCTCCTTGTGATCTTTCAGTTGATCCGTCAGTGCTGGCCTAGCACCCACGATTTTTTTTGGTATTGTCTCGGTTTCCAATCTGCCGGTTGATTACGCGTCAAAACTGCGTAATTGGACATCTTAACCCGGGTTTTACGGTTTATATTTTTAATTAAATATCCAAAATTGTCCAATATTTTAATAAAGTGCCAAAATCATCATTCTTGAACTTATTGCACTATCGTGTTTTGAGTTTTGTGAGATACGGGCCCTAGAAGAGTCAGATTTGCGACGAACAGAGAACAAAAGAAAATGAAAAACAAAAAATATAATAATTGGGTCATTGATGTGACCCGGCCATGCATGGCCGGGTCGGGTTGTCCACGCCGGATCCTAGGGCACCCAGCTCTTCCTTTAAATCTTCTTCTCTTCCTCTCCTTGCGCAGGCAGCCCTGTGAGGGCTCTCCTCTCCTCTCCTCTCCCTCTTCTTCTTCTTCTTCTTCTTCTTCTTTGCTCCTTCTCTATTTCCCTTTCCTTCTTCCCCTGTTTTCCTTAATCTCTTGCAGTCTCTCCCTCTCCCTGTTCCTTACTTGCTGCTCCAGCTTCGTGGCACACCAGCAGACCCGAGAGCCACCACACAACCGGCTTCCAGCCATCTTCAAGACAGCAGCCCCGACCTCCAGCTCCTTCACAGCAGTAGGCCGAAAGCTCTTCCAGAATAGAGCCACTCCCGCTGCACACCATTTAGAAGCACAGCTCCCCTGCAACAGCTTCCCGTGAAGCACCAGTAGGCCTCCCTTCTCCTCAATCCTCTGCACCACCGAGAGCCACCACCATAGCCACCTCTTCAAGAGCCTCTGCAGCAGAAAATCACCACCGAGACACTCCACAGCAAGCCAGCACATCCTGAAGCAAATACCAGCCCACAACAGGCCCCTGCTCTCTCTCTCTCTCTCTCTCTCTCTCTCTCTCTCTATCATTTTTATTATTAAATTAACTAGTGAAATTTTGGATTTTGAATATTAGTTAGGGAGTTTTATTATTGTTGAACTTTAATTGTTTATTTAATCGCTCTTAGTTGAATTTTTCCATCGATTTAATTAATATTTGAATTATTTAATTAGTTTGGTAAAGCCCGGTCTTATTCTTAAAAAAAAATAAAAAAAAGAAAAATGAAAAAAGGTGTTTTTGTTTCGAGGGTTTTTTTCAAGATTTAATTTTTCTGTTTGTTGAAGCTCAATTTAGTTAGGCTTAGTTTTATCAAAGTTCGTATTTTTCTTGTGTTTCATTATCGTTCAAGTGTTACGGTTGTTTTAATTTGTTATCTTTCGTTTTGTTGATGCAATGAGCTACCATGGAATTGATTTGACTCAAAAATTGTGGATTACAAGCATGAGTGGCTAAGTTCGGTAACTTGGGTTGTGGGTCCATGTTGTTTGCGTTCCATGGTTTATTAGTTATCCTATGATATCATTGTTAAACTTTTATTTAGTTAAAACCAAAAATTGAAGGGATCGTTGATAAATCGCTAGCTCTTACTTCTTGTTTTGTTGTTGACGTTAGGCACATCAAAACCTTGATTTAATCTAGGATTTTCATCAACTAATTTACACGACATTCGGTTGATGCTTAACGAGAGTTTATATTTTCTTCCGTTTGGATGTGGCAAATTTAATCGAGTTTAGTAATAAAATTTCATCTTATTAATGCTTTGATTGGATTAACAAGAAGAAGAGTAAGGCCTAGGGAATTAGTAAACGATGGAAGCAACAGACATTGACCCGTAACCCGAGTGTTTGGTAAAAATTGTTTCAGTTAATCTGTTTAATTTGATTGCGTTAGTAGGTTTACATTTTTGGAAAATTGATAAAATTTTAGTTTCATTTTGATAGTTTACTCAACCTTCTCTCACTTTGTTTACTGTTTTCAAAATCGTAAAAGACAAAAAAGATTTTCAAACCCCATTTTTCAGCAACAGGATTTCACTAAACTTGCGTAAATACTTTGATACTCAGTGGTCCCTGTGGAATACAATCCTGGACTCATCCTTGATACAACTTGACACTTCTGCACTTGGAAGCATAACTCAGAACGAGTCACTGGTTTTCCATGAATCTCCCAGCAGGTATTTTTTGAATGACCTGTTTTTCGGCAATGTTCGCACCATATTTTTCCTCTTTGCGATCATTGACTAGGTCCCCCTGGGCCTTTTAATACAAAAGTTGAGGCAACCGGCCCAGCGTGTAGCCCATCTAATTTTTGGGCCGATACAGGTACAGGAGGGTCCAGCTCAACGGATTCATTTTGAGGCCGCAGCATCACCCACCTCCTGTTCTTTTCCCTCCTTACCTCTGCGAAGACTTCTCGGGTTGAAGGGAAAGGTTGCCGGCCAAGGACCTGTCCCCTCACGTCGTCAAGCTCTCGATTCAAGCTGGCAAGAAACTCGAAGACCCTCTCGTTTTCGAGCCTCCTTCGGTATCGCGTGCTGTCGCCGGAGCACTCCCACTCCTCGTCGATGCTCAGATCAAGCTCCTGCCAAAGATGAGTCATCTCCATGAAATACTCGGTAACACCTCTCTCACCTTGCCTCATCTGCCACAATCGGGTCTTGATGTCGAAGATTTGTGAGTAGCTTTCGACATTAGAGTACATCTCACGTACGGCTTCCCAGACTTCCTTCGCCGTCGACAAGAACAAGTAAATTTTTCCGATTGATGGTTGCATCGAGTTGACGAGCCAAGCCATGACCATGGAGTTTTCGGACCTCCATCTTTGCAAGGCTACAGCGTCGGAAGGATCTAGTTTCCTCCGCTCATCGGTAAGATAACCAAGCTTCCCTTTTCCCTCAATCACCAGTTTCATGGACTGATCCCTTTCACGGAAATTTTTTCCGTTTAGTTTTTCCAATGAGAGTGGAAAGACAGTGGAAATACTGAGTTATCCAGTCCATTTGTACCCCCACCGGACATAACCTCTGAGTCACCGGTGATGTTTGCAGAGGAGGTAGAGCCTCTGCTGTTAGCCATCATTTAGCTAGGTTCAAGAAACCCTAACTCTAATACCATGAAAGAAGAAACGATTGAAAAATATTTTCTTCATTATTTTGTTCATATGTACAATCCAATATATAATATGATTACCTATTCTAAACAAGGAAACAATTTCCTACTAAATAATATCAAAACCCCCATAATTACACACTTTCCTAATTTGTATTTTATTTACAAAGATATTCGGGATTGATATTTTAACAGGGAGCATGCATTTTGAGCCTTAGATTTAGACTACTGTGGATTTGAGAGAAACTGGCCCTATGTTTGGAAGCATGGAGGGGCCTTGAATTTGGATTTGTGTGGATTTGAATAAAAAATAGATAAAATTATATTAATTTTCTTTAAAATCCACACAATTCATGTCCTAAATCTATGCTTCTAAACACTACCTTAATCTATAATATCTTTTTATTCAAATCCACACAAATCTAAATCTAAAATTCTCAAAACCTACAATCCCGTGTAAGTGCATTTGTAAAGGGAAAAAAATAGAAAAGAAAATAAGTGCCATTGTGAGAAAACTCCAGGATATTTTTACCATTTACCCTTCCAAGAAGAGAGAGAGAGAGAGAGAGAGAGAGTGAATGACCTAAACATGTATTTTTTAAGGCATACTGATCTAAATTGTAGAGTTTTGGATTTATATCCTTCCCATTATACTGTTAATAATCTAGCGCTCCGAAAAGATCTTTAAAGCCTATAACGTCACTGTCATTAGACGATTGACTGAAAGATCCTAAAAAGACAGACAGTATATAATCATTCAGATTGGAAAAAATAATACCCCATCCAAGCCCTATGAACCCCTAATTTTATTTTGTTTGTGTGAGAGAGAGGAACTAGAAATGAAAAGGAGCGGTATAACCATCCCTGTGACTCTGTGAGGTTCTGGCGGACTTTGTACAGAGATGGTCTATTATGTACAAAGAGAGGAATTAGAAATAAGAAGGATACACATTTTTTTTTAGGGGGGTTGGGTAGATCAATGCATTAGCAAGGAGAGCGATTTAGGGCATAGAAGAAGCAAGTATTGATTTCCATAAAGGAAGAATTCAGTTCTGGACAACACTATGTCTAAGATCGTAAAAGAAACAATACAACTAAATTCAAGACAAACAAAAGTAAATAATGAAGAACTTAAGAAAAGTGAATTAGAAACTTGATAGAAAAGCAGTTCAAACTTCGAAACCTTCATGAAAGCGGCTGGTGATGGAAGCCAAACCTCAGCATCGACATGTGTGCCGCCCAAAGCCAAAGCTTCCAGCAGCGAAGTGCGTCGTTGTTGGGAACAGCAATCAGGCGACATCTGTATGCCGTTCAAAGCCAAAGCTTCTGGGTGATAACCCCTGAGCAACCCAAATCTACTGGGAAAGGAGTCGACGGAGAAGTGAGGTGGTAGAAAAATCGAAACAGGCAATTTAGGCAAATCCAAACGGATTTTGTTTTATTTTACAATAATACCTTTTTATTAAGGTCTTCGCCCCAAAGACTTGAACTCTTGCTGGCGTGGCAATAATGCAAACAGTACGATTCTCCACTACATCTATTGATACATAAAAATCTTTAAAATGGAATAAAATCAATTAATTTTATTTGCACCTCGTTCTTCTATAATTTACTTCTATGACCTCAACTTTTTTGGACTCCAGGTAAGAACATGACTCTGATACCACACGAGAGTCGGGAGCCCCAAGACCTTTCAAAGGAAAGCAACCAATCTAGGACCACATCTCCAACACAGGCCTTCTACACGGCCACTCAACGGAGAACTCGGGTCTTTCAACCAAATGCTTTACCAGAGGAGGTCTTCAGGGACCGTACTACCTTTCTGATGTGCAGGATCCTCATAGAAACAAGCACAGAACATACTTAGCGCCATGATATGATCATTGCAAGGAACCCATTACAGTTTCATTAAACCAGAAGTTAGCCTTGCGCCACTCCTCAGTGACTTGGTAAGTTACGGGTATCCACTGTAAAGATATCCCTCGTAATATCATAAAGACATTACAAGTCCATAGAAGTAAGAGAATAGAAGTCTTTCGGGCAGATAACCTTTAGGGGAAGAAGGAAATTAGAAAGCCATGGAGGAACACACAAAGGAAATTTTATTTCTCTAACTCTGGTTCCTTCTCCCAGTCTGCCTTACAAAAGGGAAGGCAGTCCCTTTATATAGAGGTCTGAGACCCCGAGACTTACATGATAAGCAAACATCGATAATGACATAAAGTAAACATGATAGGTACATAGAGATGGATGACATAGCAAAGTCGGTGAAGACTTTGTGGCGTTGACTGACAACTTTGACAAAAAGGACTCAACTACTGACAGCAGACATAAATAAAGGTGACAACACATGGGCGGTTGCATTTATGCGGGAGTGACCCACCACCTTTAATTATGCAAGACTTATGACTTTAAGCCAACAAACTTGGACTCTAAACAAACTTTCAGTACACACAGACATAGGACAACCCACCAGTGTGGACTTTAACAACAATAATACATAAAATAGATACGGACGTGGCTTGTCATTTTGGACTTCTGCATGATGGCGAGAGATTGAGGTCGACGTAGTCTTCATCCGTGATCTGTCAATGGATCGGATGGTAGAACGTCATTTTCTTGTATGGATTGTCTTCATCATCTGTGTCCACTGGATCATTTGGATCTGGAGGGTCTGGTGGCTTTGGAGCAGGAATCTCATCCGGAATGAGTGTGACGAGTTCGGAGCAGGACATCAGGTCATTCAATTCACAGAGGTGGTTCAGTAGTGAGGACTTGTATCTTGGCCATGTAGAAAGGTTGTACAGTGTATCCCATTCATAAGCTTGATTCTGGGACCATAACAGCTTTCTGGTAGAATTGTAGAAATACAGTCGATGGAGTATAAAGATACTGTGTACAGCAATTGCTTCAAACGGGTCCATCTTCCAGAGGTTGTGGTTTCCTGTAAGGGTGGTCAGCTTCCTTCTCCATGTGGATAGTGGATCGAACAACTGGAGGAAGGTCCAGAACAGTGATTTCTGGTTGGCTGGATCATCAAGGTGAGCATACGTTTCCTGTAGAGGGAGGAGTACAGCATGTACTTGCAAAACAGAAAGATACCAAAGATACCATAATACATGTGTATTGAAGGATGAAGGGTTGATGACATAGAGATTAAGGAATGGGTAGGCTGGAAAGGTAGGGTATTGGCCTATGGCCTTGGCATAGTGGTAGTAGAAGATTTTTGCACAAGATTTGATTTTTTCTGGATCAATGGTGTCAGGGTATATTTCTGGAGGGAAGTGTATCTGGGTAGAGGCACTAAGGTAGAGGATATCAGGAGGTGAGGAAGAGGATGATGAGGCCATGAGTATCAGTGGTATGGCATGGTATTTGGATATGAGGAAGGCTGTTTTCCTGGGGCGAGATAACATATCTGCGAGAACATTATGATCACCTTTTATATGCTTTACGGAAAAGTCATATCGGGAAAACTAGTCTTTCAGTCTGAGTATCTGTGGATCAGGAAGAATCTTGTTGCGGAATTCAAGCATCTTCGGAAAAGATGAGTTGTCCATTTCAACTGTGAAGTACTTCGATCTGACATAGAAGTCAAATTTTTGGATTCCATTTTTCACCGCAATTATCTCTTTGAATACGGTGTGATAGTGTTTCTGTGAATCCTTGAATTCTCCACTTGCGTGTCCACAATAGGCTCTTTTGTCATCCTTATATTCAAGAAGTAGGGCACCCCAATAATGGTCACTTGCGTCTGACTGGAGGATAAGATTACCAGTAGATGGAATAGTCAGAGGCGGTGGATCCTTGGCAGCTTTTTTCAAGTACTTGACAGCATTTGTCTGATCAGGGCCCCATGGGGGAGGTTTCTTTTTCAACAGCTGTGATAGGGAGCTGGTGTGATGGCTTGCATATGGGACGAAATCTCTGATGTAATTAATTATGCTAAGAAATTGTTGGATTTCTTTGACAAAAAGATTAGCATCTGGAAACTTCAATAATTGTTCTGCGAGATGTGGACCTGGACAGATGGTACCGTGGGAAATTTTCATCCCCGGAAAATCAATTTCTTTTTGTCCAATCACGTTTTTCTTTTCTGATAACATTATCCCGTACTGTGATGCCAGCTGGTGGAAATGTTCAAGAAGCTGATGGTGATCTGCAAGACTTTTTGAAAATAATAATATATCATCAATGTAAATCAGGGTATTATGCAGAATAGGATTGAAGATCTTGGTCATCGCTTTTTGAAATAGTGACGGCCCGATCTTTAAATCGAAGGGTAAAATTGTCCATTGGAACTGTTCATTCGGAATACAGAACGCTGTCTTGTATCTGTCATCTGGGTGAATGCCGAGTTGCCAAAATGCATCTTTGAGATCAAACTTTGAAAATATTTGTGCTTCAGCGAGATGGATGAACTGTGTTCTGGCTTTTGGAATAGGGAACTTGTCATCCCTAATGAACATATTCAATGGCTTGTAATCAATAACCAATCTCTTTTTTCCTCTGATTTTCTCTGATCTTTTTTCAACATAAAATTCTTGACATAACCAAGAGGAATTGGTTGGTTTAATGAGACCTTGTCTTAACAAAGAGTAGCATTCTTCTCTGGCAAGTTTAAGATCTGATGGAGTCATTCCCAGATGGGTAACTTTAGTTGGACTAACATCTTTATTGAGCTTAAAGGGAATGTGGATGAAGAAATCTAGGTTTTTCCAAAGTGGATGATTATGAATGAACTGATCATGACTTTCTGCACATAACTTCAGAAGTTTGTTTTGAATGGGCTGAAAATCTGGAGGAGAATACGAAAGAGAATAAATCTTGTTTGTCGGGGTAAAAGGCTTGGATTCTTTTTTGTACTTAATTCCAGTGAGAAGAATCCTTAAGGATTTTGAAAGACAATAAACATCCCATCCTAATAAAACATCTTTTTGAGGGAGAGGACTACCGATAACCTGAGTCCAAATGATGCAATTAGGAAGGAGTTTAATCCCAATTTTCCTTTTGGAAATCAAAGTGGTTGTAAAGATTTGATCATTAGATGCTCTGAAAAATTGAGTATGGGAAGACCAACAATCTGGTGGTAAGACTTTAGGATTGATCATGGTCTTATGAGATCTTGTATCAATGAATGCAACAGTAGGAATGGGTTTACCATGTTTTTCAGGAAGGAGCTGGATCTGGACATGAGGACTGATATGAGAATCTTGAGAGAAGAGAATAGGTTGGACTGGTTGAACTTGAAGACTTTCATCCGAGTGATTATCAATGTCTGAATCAAAGTCTTCTGAATCAGTGAGGACGAGGATAGTTTCTTCAGTCATTTCTTCCTGTTCTGAAAGAACAGATTCTGCATCTGCATCAATCTCTTTGTAACTGTTGGGCAAGCTTTGCAGATTTTGTCCTGTTCATCGGGCATTGCTTTGCATAGTGTCCTTTCTTCTTGCAAATGAAATATCTTGGAGATTTGTCATGTCCTCTTCGGTTCTTCTTTTTGCATTGCTTCATGAACTTATGATTCTGCTTGATCATCTTTGAGAACAATTGATGAGTGTCACATAACTTTTCAAGAGCAGTGAGTGCCAGTTGATGAATTTCTCCTAAAGAGATATCTTTGAGAGGTCGAGAGAGTGAAGCAATCTTTCTCTGTAAGTCTGGCTGAATATCTTCTGGTAATGAATTAATGTAAACTTGTCTAAGATTATCATCATGAAATCCACCAAGAAGATAATACCGCTTAGACATCCTTTGATAATGAAAATCAAGATCCTTTTTCTTTAAAGAGCAACATCTCATTTCAAAATATTCTTGTCGGACAACATTGGCATGAATGTCTGGATCACCAACAAATTCTCTGTAGAGTGTACCCAAAGCAAAGGAGGGAATCTAGGAATTAATGAATGTAACTTGTCTGAATTCACCAAGACTTTGAAACCAATCTCTTAGTGTACCAGTAAATCTGGATGTAAATTCAACAAGAACTGATTGTAATGTGTTCCTAGGCTTTGAGAGTTGGAGGTCAATCCATGCACCGAATTCACCAATTCTATCTCTCCACTTAGTTGGAGGCAATCCATCAAATGAGAACCATGAGTTGTTGTTTGAATGATGAGGAGCCGATTGAGGAGTAGCCGAAGTGGCTTCAGAGGGTTCTTCCACAATAGGAACTATGGTATCGGTCTCTTCGTGGAATTATTGAGTTCTGGATGATCCTGGTTCTGTGGGAGATGCCATTATCATATTGGTGAGATTAGTAATTTCTTGATATGAGGAGGAGGATGATGTTTCAGTTTCAGTGGAAACATCACTGTTATCTTCAATAGGCATTTCAGGAATGGGATCAGCAAGGAAAGATGGAGATTGATCAGGTGAAACAAATGGGCTTTTGAGTTTCTGATCAACGGGTTCAGGAGGTAAAGGTTTTGCTGGAATTGGAGATCTGCGAGTAATGGGAGCTGCTGGAATAAAAGAATGCTTCTTGAGGATTTTAGCAGTGGATTTGAAATGTTTGGAATAATCAGGCTGTCTGTAGGATGGTGTAGATGGTGATTGTGGAATGAAGGAATATGATGGAGCATATGGGAAGGCTTTAGGTGTGTAGGTTGGTGTGGAAGTGGGACGGTATTCTCGTTCAATCTGTGATACTTCTTCTTTGAGTCTTCTGATTTCTTCTTCTTTAGCATTGAACAATGAGCCAAAGTATCCTTCAGAAATGAATTGTCTGAGTTCAGAACTAAGAATATCAATTCTCCTTTTGAGATCATCATATAATGCTTCAATTCTGGAATCAAAGGTGTCAAAATGTTGATTCATCTGAGCGCCATGATGGATGAGTTTATCAACTTTATGATCAATGGCAGTTAGCGTCGTATTCTGTGTTCTAGCATTCTGGGTTTGCCAGTTCAGAACTTGTTCAGCTTGAGATGGAAGCTTCCTTGATCCGTCTGGTTGAACTTCAGAAGGTTGGATGAATGGTCTGGAATGAAGATTGGACTCTGTATATGACCTTGGTTCCAAGGGTGGAAACTATTTGTCATATAGAGAAGCCATGAAACAGGGAATTGGCTGAGATTGTGGTAGTTTGGAAACTGGAGTTTGGTAGGGTTCAGCTTGATATGGTTCTGGTTCAGGTTCTTCAGGAGGAAGGAGACCTTCTTCTCTAAGAATTTCAAGGGCTCTATCATAGATCCACAAAGGTTTCAGTTTTGAATCTGGGCGTCGGATGCCTATCCATGGGCTGGATGGGTTATCAGGTTTTCTGTGAGAAGAAAACGATTTACAGGATGGTTTAGTTTCTCTTTTTTGTGATTGGCGACAAGAGCAATATGGATCGCACATAGCTGGATCAACATCCCATATGAAGTGTCCTTCAATTTTTTCTGTATAGATAGGAGATCCGTCTGCTTCAACATTACTGACTGGAATGTCATCCTCGAAAGTAACAGGCTTTATCATTAGTGACTGGAACACCGGAGGTGTGCTGGATGAAGCTGTATCTTTTGGGTTGAACACTGTCTTTACCGTTCCATCTGGAAGTCTCTGGAATTTAGGATCTGAGAGATAGATAGGTGAAGATTGCTGATGAAGCTGTTCATAGCTAGAAATCCATTCTAGAGGAATGAGTTCTTTCAGTTCTTCTCTAGGGATTTGTCGTGGGATCTGTAGAATGGTAGGAACATCATCTTCGTGTTCAGTAGTAATTAAGATAGTATCTTCAGACTTTCCTGGAAGAGGAAGATCAACAGCATGATCTTGGAGTCTGTAGATAAGCTGATGATGCAGAGTAGCCATGTAGGCTGATGAGACTTGTGGAGTACCGGTAATTTGCAGTTGAACCTTCATGCAGTTTCTCAGGTTCTTGTCTCTAAGAGGAATGTTGAAGTTGGGAAAGAATGTGAGACACACGCTACCAGCTTGGAGAGTGGTAAGCGAGGTTCCAATTGCTGCATGTTCATACTAGGTGTACGTCGTGTTGAGTAAAGTGATCCTAGCGGTGACTGGAAGTCCTTTTCTGTCATGAAGAGTGAGTAGTAATCTGACTGCACCGAAGTGAAGATGCATATAGCCTTCTCGAATCCATTGGTTGATGAGATCTTGATCGAGCTCAAGATCAACATACTATTCTTTGGATGAGGCTGGAATGAGACACTTGTCAAGAGCTGTAGTCTGGACGAACTCCTTGACTTGTGGTCGGTAATGAGAGATGAGAAGTGTACGAACTTGATTGGCTAGAGACTTTTTTCTTCTAAAAATATTGTAAGGATTTACAAGAGGAAGGGAGGTTTCCTGTATCTGAGCAGAATCAGGAATATAGGAATATTCTACTAGGTTTGTAATCTTGGAAGAAGTGGTTTTCTTAATGGAGGGAGGTAGAGAGATGGAAGAAGAGAGTCGAGCAGGTGTAATTTCTAAGCTTTGTGAATGAGAATCCATGGTTTATGAGTTTCCCCTTTAGAGCTATTTGCACCTCGTTCTTCTATAATTTATTTTATTTTATTTTACAAACCAAACTTAATATTAATTTATCAACTAATCAACTATTGGAGGACATTATTCTTATTATTATAAACACTTGATTTCATAGTATCATTCAAATTTTATGTTATTTTGCAAACTAAATGTGGCATTAAGGTCACTTTCTCTTAAAAATTTGACTCAGATGCTAATAATGGAGCAGAATTGCTAGCTTTTAGCAATGGTGTTATGCTCTGTAAAGAATTGAGATATCAGAATATTTGTATTGAAAGCGACATGGAATTGGTTGTAGGATAGATCATATCTGAAATTTGCTCTTCCTATACTTATAGGACTCTTGAGAATTGTTAGAGGATGAGCTATAAGGCCTTCAATTTTCTATAAAACATAAATTTAGAGAAGGTAATCAAGTGGCGGATTACTTGGTTCGTCAATGCGAAGGAGGTAACATGATGTAATAATCCGAAAAAAAAATTAATTAAAATTATTAATTAATTAATTGGTTAAACATTATTAAATTAGCGTATTAAATAAACAAGTTAGAAGAAATAGTATGAAAAAAATAAATAAAAATAATAATAAAAATAATAGTAAAATTAAATTAATTAAACGTTATTTAATTAAATTAATTAAATAAAGTATGTGATGGGTATATATATATATAAAATATAAAATAATGTAAAGATAGAATTAAATGAATTGAATTTCAATTTGAAATCCAATTCAATCTTACTGGATCTTCTCAGACTCTCTCTGCGCCTGTTTCAATCTTCTTCTCTCTCTCTCTGTATCTCCTTCTCTCTCCGCCTCTCTCTCCTCAATTTCGTCAGTTTAACGAGCGTCGATCTAAAAATGAAAAGTGTCGTTGGGTTTGTAACTCCGCCATCGACATTTCTACTGGAGCAGATTTTTCATAAAAACGACTTAAACACTGCTCTTGGGGAAAGGTAATTTTTTCTCAATTTCTCAATTTTTGGTTAAATCTGCTGTTGAATCGACGATCAGGCACCACCACGGGGTCCTAATCATCGTTGTCGTTATTTTGAATTAGGTAATTTTTCAATTGGTGTTTTTTAGGCCCTACTACAAAGCGAGAGTGGGATTTGGAAAATTTGGCAATTTGGCTAAATTTAAGGGTATATTTATTTATTTAAGAATTATAGTCCTAGGAAATATTTAAATAATATTTTATTTAGGAATAATTTATTAAAGTTAGGAATTTTTTATTCAGGGTCCAGGTGAGCGCCGCAGGTATTTTTCAGAGTCCCTATTGACGTAGTTCAAGAAACCAGGTAAGAGAAAAAATATATATTAAATCAAAATTTTTATGAATTAAATAAAAAAATAAATTGTGTTATATGTACGTGTATATGTTTCAGTATGGGTAAAATGTCAACTGTTTAAATTATATTTTTCCAAGTTTAGGACTGTTTATTAGATACGTATATGTGAAAATGAACTAATGAAAGTGGAAACATATTTTCAGAGTATTTATGTAAGAAATAAAAGGTATTTTTAGTATATAAACATTAAATGTTGGTTGACTTATTTTACAGGCAGTGTATAAGTTTTATTACTAAATTATGTGGCATGAGTAAAATAGAATTTTGTGTGGAATTATGTTATATTTACGAGATGCAAGATATACAGAAAATTAAATGAGCATGAAAATGATATATGTAATATACTGCATGTGAGTGTTAATACAATCATGGAAACAGTCACGACTGAAAAGATGCCGACCACGGCTGAAAGGATGCCGAAGCTAACCAACCACGACTGAAAAGATGTCGACCACGACTGAAAGGATGCTAAAACTAACCAATCACGGCTGAAAAGATGTCGATCACGACTGAAAGGATACCGAAGCTAACCAATCACAATTGAAAAGATGCCGACCACGGCTGAAAGGATACCGAAGCTAACCAATAATGGCTGAAAAGATGCCGACCATGATTGAAAGGATGCCGAAGCTAACTAACCACGACTGAAAAGATGTCGACCACGGCTGAAAGGATGCCGAAGCTAACCAATCACGGCTGAAAAGATGACGACTACGGCTGAAAGGATGACAAAGCTAACCAATCACGGCTGGAAAGATGTCGAGTATTTATAAATTAAAATAAAAATGAGTATGAAAAGGGAAATGAATGGAATGGAAATGAAATGTGAAATGTAAACAATGTAAAATGAGAAAAAGTCACTTAAAGTGAAATGTAATGTAATGTAATGTTAAGCCATGAATATGAACATATGTGTATGATTGAATAATGATAGAAAAAATGATGTATTATGATATTATAAGTATGTATGTACGTAGAACATGTTATGATTGGGCGAGGCGTACCTTTCGCCTGAGGGTTTGCTAAGTAAGGCGAGTGCACTAGTAGCTACAGATGTGGCAGTAGCCGCATAACGTACTAAGGCAGAGGGAACCTACTTGTATGGGCGGGTAGATTTTCCTATCCTTAGGGCCTTTGCCGGTAAGCTATTGTCGAACGGTGTGAGTACGAGATCAATTTATGACTTGAGGGTTTACTGAGTAAGGTGAGTGCCCTGGTATGCTTTAGCCGCGACCTTTGGGTTGCCTAAATATCATAGCAGAGGGGTGCTACTTGTATGGGCGGGTAATCACCCTTATCCTCAGGTAATCTCGTGGGTTAAACATTTGCATGTGTTTGTTTAGGATTAGAAAATGGTTTCAGGAAATTATTTTAGTGATTTGCAAATATTATAAAATGATATGTATAATCTCATGATGGCCACACACTGAATTTAATATATTTTTTTTTCGCTTACTGAGATGTGTTTCACCCGAATATGAATTCATTTTTTTTTAAGATTTCTTAGGATCGAGTTTTGAGAGCTCGAGATTTTATAACATTTTTGGAAGATATAAGAAAAAAGGTATATTTTTATGTTAATTCTGATATGTATATTTTATGTTTTATATCTTTATGTTTTAACTCAGTTATAAAATGATAGTTGTGAAACATACTGGTATTAGTGGATAATGTTTTGGAGACATGTATATATTTGAATACTGGTGGATGATTAATTTATTATGGTTGATAGTTAGAATTAGTAAACTCTGGTATTATGTTATATGGAGATTATGGTTATGTTTTCCGCTGCGTATATTATGGATTATGATTTATCAAGATATTATCAGGTATAACGCCCCGGACCCTGGATTAAGAGTTCGGGGCGTTTCATTTGGTATCAGAGTAATGTCCAGCCGGAAGTGTGATTAATTTCACATTGCCTAGATATGGAGATATTAGAGTAATATGTTAGGAATGATTTATGCCAGAGTATAGGATTGAGTTGCGATAAGGATAGGAATGGGTAGATTAAGATACCATTAGGAATTCTAAGTTGTGTTTCATAAGTTTGGGGGCAGAAATCTATTGATGGTCTTCTGTGTTTTTCTGAAGAAGTTGCTAGCTTTAGAAAATCATGATAAATCCATCGATGGTGATGTTTCTGAGTAGAGAAATAAGAACTCAGGATTTGAACTCGAAGGTTAGGTTGGTTGATTTAGGAAGAAAAATCTTTGAAAGAGAATAATTTAATTAATGTGATTAAATGGTTTGTCGTCAATTAGGTGTTTGATATTTAAATTGGAGTATATGGAAATTTGTTGTATGAGGTTGACTAGTTGATTTTAGAAGTTATGGTATTAGGAGAAATCAGCAGATACCACTAGGTAGAGGTGGACGAGCATGTGGTTATACGATGATCCTAGATGAGGCAGATAAAGCCAAGAGGGCAGGTATGAATTTATGTTGAAGATGATGATGATTTTATTTAATTATTGATGATGCAAAAATTTATTTGGGAGACATATTTATTGAATGGTATGAGGTATAATAAATCGTAGAATTATGAAAATGAAAGATTAGGTAACGAATTTCGATGACAAAATTTCTTAAAGGAGAGAAGAATGTAATAACCCGAAAAAAAAAATTAATTAAAATTATTAATTAATTAATTGGTTAAACATTATTAAATTAGTGTATTAAATAAACAAGTAAAAAGAAATAGTATGAAAAAAAAAATAAAAATAAAATAATAAAATAATAGTAAAATTAAATTAATTAAATGTTATTTAATTAAATTAATTAAATAAAGTATGTGATGGGTATATATATATAAATAAGGATAAGGTATATATATATAAAATAAAATAATATAAAGATAGAATTAAATGAATTGGATTTCAATTTGAAATCCAATTCAATCTTACCTCTCAGGATCCTCTTAGACTCTCTTTGCGCCTGTTTCAATCTTCTTCTCTCTCTCTGTTATCTCCTTCTGTCTCCTCCTCTCTCTCCTCAATTTCGTCAGCTTAATGAGCGCCGATCGAAAAACGGAAAGTGTCGTTGGGTTTTTAGCTCCGCCACCAACATTTCTATTAGAACAGATTTTTCATAGAAACAACTTAAGCACTGCTTCTGGGAAAAGGTAATTTTTTCCTAATTTCTCAATTTCTGGTTAAATCTGCTGTTGAATCGACGATCAGGCACCACCACGGGGTCCTAATCGTCATTGTCGTCATTTTGACGTAGGTAATTTTTCAATTGGGGTTTTCTAGACCCTACTCCAAAGCGAGAGTGGGATTTAGGAAATTTGACAATTTGGCTAAATTTAAGGGTATATTTATTTATTTAGGAATTATAGTCCTATGAAATATTTAAATAATATTTTATTCATGAATAATTTATTAGAGTTAGGAATTTTTTATTTAGGGTTCGGGTGAACGTCGCAGGTATTTTTCGGAGTCCCTGTTGGCGTAGTTCAAGAAACTAGGTAAGGGGAAAAATATATATTAAATCAGAATTTTTATAAATTAAATGAAAAAATAAATTGTGTTATGTGTACGTATATATGTTTCAGTATGGATAAAATGCCAACTGTTTAAATTATATTTTTCCGAGTTTAGGACTATTTATTTGATACTAACAAACACAAGTGGTTCTTATGTGTGCTTTTAAGTGCGTGAACAGATATAATTCAGGTCACACATAAGATCAAGAGGACATGGATGTCATGACATGACTCAAAGTTCATATCTGGCGTATTCTATAAAGTTAAAGAGTAAAGAAAAAAAAAAAGACATTTGTGTGTTTACTTGTATATGCATTTATTTTTATATCTTTGGTCTGTAATAATACATGCATCTACATTATGTGTTTGAGTGCTCAGAACAACCGTAGATAGACCTTAGGGACTAGCACATCTCACCAAAAACTTTTTTCTAAATAGACTAAAATTATACAAAGTTTTTGGAATAGCTTTAGGATCAAAATCGAGACTAAACAAAGTTTACAAAAACTTCGGTCAACCAACGCCGGATTTTTTGGTTCAGCTCTCAAAGACCTTAAACTAGCCATAGGACACTCACACACGCACATACATATATGGTTATATGGAAATGGTGATCGTACAAGTGAAAAGAACCGATCGAAATGCACTAGATATACATGTTTGGTCGACCGAACCTCTCAAGCATATTTTCACCCGGTCGACCAAATCGGTGCCGGGTCAAGAGTTTAACCACGGCCTAGTTGACTGAACTTACCTAATTCATTCTCACCCAATCGACTGAACTCCCTAGGAGTCAACTGTTTGACCTTACGGTCGACCGTGCCCAGATTGCATGCCAACACACTAGTCGATCAAGTTTCCACGTGTGAGAACTCAACCTCCCGATCGACCGAACTACCTAGTTCAAATTGACCCGGTCGATCGAACCGCATGAAAATGAAAAATCACCATTGGGAAACTAAGTCCGGTGGACCAAACTTTTAGTTCAAATTTCACGCCCGATCGATCGAACTCAGTCACTTGGTCAACTGAACCTCCCGTCCGGTCAACCGAGCCTCTCGGGTTGGTGAATTTTTTACCGCCGTAAAACGAGGTTATTTTTAATTAAACATCATTAATCTTTTTTCTAAAATGACCCTCGTGTCCCCAACGATCATAATTTTCATAAACTCTATAAATATCCCCTCATAACTCCAAATTAGGAACTTTGATTAACTAAAATTTTCTGTATAATCCATTGTTAATCAAAGTTCCCCCAAAATGTTTTTTATTGTTTAAATCATTCTTTTGGGGCAAAATTTTTTATACAAATCTCTCAAACTCTCTTTCATGCATTTATTTTAAAATCATCTTTGAAGAGAGTATTTTATTTAAGGCATTTTATTTGCACATATTCTCACTAGGCACCAAATCTTTGAAAAATATTTTTGAGAGTGTTGCTTAGGTTTTCTCCCGATTATTTCTTTGATAAATATTTTTAGGAGAAAATTGTTTGTTGCACAAATATTTGCTGGAGCTTAACTCCTAGATTCTCTAAATATTTCTCATTTGCATAAATCTTTGTTGGAGAACATAGTACTCATTTTTCATACACATTCTATTTGTACACAAATCATTAAAAGAGCAAAACCCTAAGTTCTCCTATATTGTTGTTGACACCCTAATTTTTACCAGGCTTTCCTAGAAAGACCGGATGTAACAAAATTTGACTTCAAATTTTGAAAATTGGAGGCCCCTTTTTGAAAAGCCTAATGTTTTTAAATTGAGTCCCAATGTGCCTACCAAGCCCCAGCGTTAATAGTTGAGTCCCGGTGCGTTAATTTGAGTCCTAGTATGTTAATTTGAGTCCTAGTATTTCTAGTCGAGTGCCGGTGTTTCTATTTGAGTCCTAGTATTTTTAATTGGAGTCCTATTTTAAGATCGAGTCCCGGTATTTTCAAAAAAATATAAGTCGCTTTTTTTTAAAAAAATTGAATCTTCCGATTTGAGTATTTTTAATTTTTAAATTGAGTTTTTTCAAAAATTTCAAAATTTTAGGAGTCGAGTTGTAAGAACCCAAAATATGAAAAATGGGTTTAAATATTAAGAGAGGGGCAAAATTGGAAATTTTCGGGTCAAAGGGCTATAAAAGGAAATTTCCTTTGCTTCTTCATTAAAAAATCTCAAATATCTCTCTCTCTCTCTCTCTCTCTCTCTCTCTCTCTCTCTCTCTCTCTCTCTCTCTCTCTCTCTAAACCTCTCCTTACTCCTTCTCTCTAGAATTCTTCGCCGATCATTGATGGAATCGAGAAACGGAAGCTACCATGAGGATCGTGGAAGGATTCTCTACAACTTCTACGGATCGAAATCTCGTTTCAGAGATTTTTGGGTTTCGGCGTAAAATTGAGGTAAGGCTCGGTTTTCAATTCTGATCTAGTAGATTTGTAGGTACTGTCTTGTGAACATATTCTGTACTGTGATTTGTAGGTTTTGGAACTCGGTTCGCTGTTTAAAGACCTTGGAGTTCGAGATTTGCTTATAGGGTTAAGGTAAGAGGAACTATGTTTATATTGGTTATTTTTTAAATCGGGCTCGGTGAAACTGTGGTTCACGGTCCTGTGTGTGTTTTGGTTACTCATTTGGGGGATCTAACGGGGAAAACTATGGGTTTCTCATTATTACAGTTTTGGAAAAAAGGGGGCGACAGGCTGAATCCTAGGTTTTGTTGAAAATCGAATATATGTGTGATTTATACTGTGATATTGGGATGGTCGTATCTTGACTTTGTTTAAACTATATTTTTTTGGAAAACCAAGATTTAAATTATCAAATGAGTGTTGTTTGTTTGGTTATATGAGCATGCATGTGTGTGTGATATGTTGAAATGCTAGTAGGAACGCGGTTCCAAAATTATCCCAGGTACTGAGAGTGTCCGGCTCTATATCCGAGGGCGTGTTATCGCCTGCCATGTAGGCAAGAGTGTCCGGCTCTATATCCGAGGGCGTGAGCCTATTCCGGTAGATCAGGCCGAAGGGTGTGGATCCACCAATTTAGCACTGGTACGATGCCATGGGAGTCGGGGACTAGCCATGTGCTGGTGGCGCCGTGTTCACGGGTTGGCTATGGGCCAACACCGTATGTCGCGGGTCAGCTTCGGGCCAAAGAGTGTGACGACACTAAAGGTTACTAATCATGTGTATGTATTGTGACGGGGCTGCGTATAAATGGCCGCCGTATGTGTGCGTGTATGCACTATGTAAATTAGTACTGGAATGCATTTAACTGCATGTATGTTGTATCATGATAACACTCAAATGCCACACACCGATATAACATGTATTCTTCCTTACTGAGAGGTGTCTCACCCCTACTGTACATACATTTTTATAGGTCCTTCGGGTAATCGGAATTAGAGTCCTGGTGTAGGGAGCGTAGTGGCCGGTGTACTACGTTAGCGCTTGGGTAAGTGCTAGGACTGTAGTTTTGTTGGGTTGCCATTTTGAGTTGTATTTGGGCAACCAGTTTGTACGTTTTGTTAGAGTCATGTTCTGCTCTTGTATAGACTCTAGTATGGTACTGCATATGTATATAGAAGACCTTTTTCCGCTACGTATATGATTATGATTAGATGTGTTTAGGGTGCCTGGGAACCCCACGAGGTCGGACCCTCATCCTTTGTATTGTATCTATGGTGATTTGTATGATATAGGGACATGTTAGGTTACATGCTCACCCCAAGTCCCATTTCTAGGTTCGGGGTGTGACACGAGTGGTTTAAATTTTAAAATAAGCTTCTACCGAGTCATCTTGTCGAGTCCGAGTCCTTCTAATTTACGAGAACTGTATTTTTCAAATTCGGGTTCTTCATTTTGCAAGACAAAATTGGACAAAAAATAAATAATAATAATAATAATAATAATAATAAATAGGGAATTTAAAAGGGAAAAGGGGGGCATGTGCGTGGGAATAATTCTCCTAACAAACCACGTTTTGGCAGGGGGAATTTTTTCTGTTCTGATATTTTTTGGCCCCCACGGGTAGGGGTGTACAAAAATTACCGAAAAATCGAAAATCGTACCGAAACCGAACCGAAACCATAAACGGTTCGGTTTTTTGATTTTTAGTTTCGGTTGTGGTTTCCAAAAATAAAAATGTTTGGTTTCGGTTTCAATTTCGATTTTATGTTGAAACCGAACCAAAAAAAACCAAAAATTCGATTTATATAAGATATATATAATATGGCTAGTAAAAATATAGCATGCAATATAACTATATAGTGACTATAGAAAATAAAAATGTTTAATAAATTTTTAAGAACTTTATGAAAAATAAAGGTTATTTTTGTTAAAAGTGTCCAACATATTTTTTTTTGTTAAAATTATGAGTCCCTATAAAAATTAAAATGTTCAATAAATTTTCAACAACTTTATGAAAAATAAAGGTTTTTTTTATAAAAAAAATTGATTTAAAACCGAAAAACTGCAATCGAACCGCCACATTTTTTATTTTCGATTAAAGCATAATTTCGGTTCTGTTTTGGTTTCGATTCGGAAATCCCAAAACCAAAAATTTTGATTTGATTTTCGGTTCTGGCCAAAACCGAACCGCACCGAACCGTGTACAGTACTACCCGTGTCTTTTTTTTTTTTCGCGCCAAAAGCTCCACCTGCAGCCTATAAAGGAAGCCTCCCGTGCAGAGCAAAGGGCAGGGTAGTTCACGCAAAAAGGGGGAGGAGGCACTGTTGATTTTCAGTATTTATTTCACTCCCTCTCTCTCTCTCTTGCTCTCCGGCTATCATCATCTCCACCCATATCTCTAGGAGCTCCACCCATCTCTCCCTCTCGCCTCTACACATAGCCACACTCCTCTGCCTCTCCACCACTGGTTCTCCACACTCCCATTCTTTCATACAAGCAAATACCCACCTCTGTGTCTCTCACAGAAACAGACCTCACTGCCGCCTCACTCGTTTCCTCTTCTCTCCCTAGCCACCTGCACAAGCCTTATCTTCATTCTCCCATCTCACTCACAAACCACACCACAGTCGCACCTCAACCTCGCAGGCCACCCTCCAGATCCACCACGCCGACAACATCACAACCATTGTCGCCACTGTCACCATCTCCAGATCCGGTTAACGCTGCTCCACGGCCACGGAACCTGCCCATACCCATATCCCGCTGCATGCACATGCACACATACACACGTACGCATGCCACCTACCGCGCACTTTAACCACCACCGCGACCTCTCTCTCTCTCCTTCTCTCGTCATTCCCTCACCTCTCTGTTTCTGGCTAACCTATCACTCCACGAGCACTGCACCATCTCCCAACCTCCAATGTCCTCCTCGCTCGCTCATCTCACTCTGTCTCTCACCATTTCTAGACCACGCAGTTCCTGCGTCTGAGGAACCAATGCGGACTCTGGTCGAAATCCAACTACGGCTCGGACATCATCATCAGCATCTTCAATACCGGAATCTAGCTGGAGTGACAGAGTTTCTTAGATCGAAATCTCGGCAAGGTTCGCAGTCGGTGGAAAGGCATCTACCAGACCAGAGATCGGTCCTTTGCATTGAACTGTAATCAGAAAGAGGTTTAGAACACAGTTGCAAGTCTTTCGGACGCCCAGGGAATTGCTGCATCTTTTGGCTCTGGATCACCCTCTCACCAACCTTCGAGGTCTCTCCCCATCCTTCTTTATTCCACACGGCCATAATCACCTAGCACCGTCTCTACAACTCAAGTATATCACTATCTCCCTCACTCTTAAACTCTCTTGCTCTCCCTCTGTGTCTCTGTCTCCCACTCTGTTACATTTTGTTCACTTTTATAATATGCTACTCTTTCAAACAATTTCATTGTAATTTATACATTGAAATATCCTATTGAGTTTGTTTAATTTATCTTACTTACCATATTTGAAACCCCAATCTATTTTTGTGATATTCAAATAGTGTGTTTCAAATCTTACTTAGATACATACTCTAGATCTGGACTGAAAATATATACGGGATTGAATGTTTAGCACACATTAGAGCACTGAACATATTTACATATCATTCGTGCTTGCATTATTGATTAAGCTATATTAGTACACACATCTGCTTGTGTTGATTGACCTGGTTGTATTAGGTATCGTCTCTCCACCCATTTAAATGAGCATTATAGTGGTAATCTTTGTGCCAGTGTGACCAAGGCGGAGACGTAGGCACAGTTGGCCAAACCTCGATAACATATCGTGCGTGTTCTTTAGTTTTCGGCATTTTACATTTACTGCACGTGTATGTTTGTCTAATGATTGCATAGACTAACTCTAGGCTAAATTACAATGTTGATAAAATCAGTAGACCTAGGCAACAAATTTTAAATACCCAATTCACCCCCTTTCTTGGGGTTGCACCATAACTATCAGTTTATATTTTATTTGATATATTGATTGAACTACCTAATTGCATGCTTAGTCTAAAATGTCTCCTGCATAGCGGATGCAGTTGATGAGAATTGCATGCTGGTAGTAGATATAGGTTCTCACATGGTTGAGCTGAATTATGAATTATTTGCTTGAACCTATTAGGTATTAGGTACATGGTAAAAATGGGAAAATGTTCAATTTACAGACGAAATGCTGCCGAAATTTCGGTAGAATTTTTCTCATAAATAAAACCATGTATTAAGATAGATAATTTAATGCATACTAAAATATTTTTGAAATGATAAGTGAATCATAAAAGAATTTTATTTTTCATCCTTAGTCATAGATACATGTTGAACTGTCTATTGGTGCATATTGAATGTTTCAAATGTTATATACTAAACTAAATAACATGCACAGTCTTAGTGTTTATTTCCTAGGATGCTAGAAAACTAAATAGGTCAGTACATGTAAAATCCTAAATGCTATATATAAATTGAAAAACATGTACACATTTTTTTTTTGTGTCTTAGGATGAACTAGTTCATAGACGCCATTTGGTCCTAACCTTGGGGGTATGAATGTCATGAAGGACCCAAATGGTCAATCATCACATTATAATATTCAAAGTCCATATGACTAGGAATTTTGCATGACTTGGGAAAGAGCATTCACTCTGCACACACTCATTGAGCATTTTAAGTTGTGTCATTCCTTTTTAATACCCTATTGCATTACCTTTGGAGTATAGCCTTGATTGGCTATTGTGTATTAAAACAAAATATGTTAATTTTACCGTGATCCCAAGAGGGTGGGTGAATTGGTATTTTTAAAATCTATCCCCTAGGTATTCCTCCTAACAGTAGTATGTTCACAATCCTATGGTCAATCTAGTGCGAGTAATATTAGAAATTAAATAAAACAGTTTAATCAATTACACAAGCACCAGAAAGCAGTAAAGAGAAGGGTGACACACAGATATGTTATCGAGGTTCGGCCAATTGCCTACGTCCCCGCCTTGGCTAACCAGAACAAGGATTATCACAATAATTTGCTCACTTAAACGGGTGGAGCGACACCTATACAAACCAGGTCAATTAACACAGGACTGACCTCAACCTTTACACCAATCGTTACCGGGTTAGATTACCGCCCCCTTAGGTCATGCCTGGAATCACTTAGATATACAATCAAAAGGTACAATATAAGGGTGCTTTCACGTAAAGCAGATTTGTACCCCAAATGCGCACAATCACATACACCATAGATGATTCAATAATGTAAGCTCGGTGTAGTTTAAATAGTTCAACTCTCAAATATATTTCTATCAGTGTAATACGTACGTGAGAGTATCAACGACAATCTGTGTATTTCAAGATATTCAATCAAGAATGCTCACACAAAATATCAAACAAGCCTCAAGAGTATCGATCAGCAGAATATCTCAATCACATAAATATGTATATGCTTGGACTTGCAAAATATATATGATCTTTGTTTTCAGCAAAAATATATGAGTGAATAAATATTGCAACAAAGATGTTTTACCTCAAAAATAAATATCTCCTCAAATGGTTTTCAAAATAAAAAGCA
This sequence comes from Malania oleifera, assembly GCF_029873635.1. Classification (NCBI taxonomy): domain Eukaryota; kingdom Viridiplantae; phylum Streptophyta; class Magnoliopsida; order Santalales; family Ximeniaceae; genus Malania; species Malania oleifera. The sequence goes on along the minus strand of NC_080428.1, from coordinate 78,913,512 downwards.
ATAGATATTTGTAAATGATTTTGAAAATATTTCGCAACCAAAAGCAAATATGAGCTTCTCAAGATGTTGCAACGAATATGTAATCTCAGAAGATCTAGTAAAGTCTCCTTAGGATGGACTTATTAGCAAAGTCCCCTAAGAATCCTTTTAGTTTGGCTCTCAATAAAAATGGATCGATCTCACAACAAAAAAAGAGCAAACCTTCTTATCTAAACACTCAATAACACTTACAGATGATTTAATGAGTTTTGAATGTAAGCTAGAGTGTAGTTGGAAGAGTATGAGCAATGAGAAATATTTTTCTTGAGAGAGAATTTGATTTTGTAATCTTCTATTTAATTTTCCCAAATGAGAGGGTATATATAGACATACCAGAATTTTTGACCGTTGGGAACCTATTAAGGATTGTTAGAAAAGTTTAATGACATTTAAAATATTTTAACCTTGTTTAAAAATATTAACTGTGGTGAAAAAATCAGGTGCAACCTGAGAGGTACGGTCGACCAGAACAAGTTCGGTCGACCATGACTCATATGGTTAGGTCAACCAAGGGGATTTTGAACTAAAGGCTCAGTCGATCAGGAAAGGGCGATTTTTCAAATTTTCGAGGTTCGGTCGACCGGGCATTTTGAATTGGCTGGTTTGGTCGATCTGATCGTTGGGATTTTTCTCGAGGACCCTCGGTCGACCAGGTAATTGGAGTACAAAAATGGCTCGGTCGACCAGATGGTCAAACATTTGACCCAAGGAGGTTTCGGTCGACCAGGAGTCTTGAACTGAAATGGTTCGGTTGATCGGGACCTTGGCCAAGAGTTGACCCAGGTCAGTTTTGATCGACCAAGCCAAAATGAACTATGTTGGCTGGTCGACCGAAAGTGCACCAAGTGTGCATTTCGGTCCCGTTTCGAAATATACAAACGCTATTCAAGTGCCTAACAAATATATGTGCAAATGTATGTGTCCTAGGGTCATTTATGTCCAAAATTAAGACACTGAAAAAGTTCGATGTCAGTCGACCGAAGGGAAAACCCTAAGGTCTTTCTAAGCTCATTTCTCATTTATGGTTTGTTTGAGCTTACGTAATAAATCATACATGTGATGTGTGTAAGGTTATTATAAATTAGAGCCCTACTTACTATTACAGACAAATTTCACTACTAAATATTACAATTGAGAACATAAATTTGTCTTCAAGCTTTAAGCTTTCACGTGCCATCAATGTGTCTGCTAATATAGACCTGCACATGAACTAGATATTTATTAAATACAGGAGTATTTGTCATTATCAAAACCGGGCGTGACCTATAAGGTCAACAAAATACAATATGTCATGCTAGTATGTACTAAATGCCTATATTTGCTGCATGCTGAAAATATTTTGAAAGGATCAATTTTTTAGGAATGCTCTTAAGTGACTATCATCCTTGAACTTAATGCAAGTATGTATGCATGCAAATATACAGGTGGAGTTTAAGCCCCACTTTCAAGAAAAATGACCTTAATGCCTATAATCTCATGCATGCTAAGTAATATTTAGAAGGATGAACGCGTGTTAAGTGTGCTTAAATGAAATCCATCATTGAATGTTAATGCACTTTTGTATGCTTGAGACTGTATCGGGGAACATAAGCCCCATCCTTAAGAAAATGATCATAACTCACCTAGCGCTTGGACTCATATACTCATTATTTCTACTTTTTGAGTCCAAAGGTTTTCTAGGTACCTTGTACATCATATCTTGTCTCTACTGAATATCTTTGATATGGATTGTTTCAGGTACACATGAACACCATGCATGACTTAGTTCTTAATATTTAGCGCATGTGTGTTTAAGGACATTTTACTGGTGAAATTTATTCGTCTAACATATATCCAATAAAATCTGAAATTAATACTTATACTGTTTGGACTTTTAATAAATTTTCACAAATTATATCAGAATAAGTAGTTAAAAGAATCTAAGCACGTATTCAAATTGATAGAGGGAGCACCTAGAAATTATTTTTCTATCTTGTTGTGCTCACAACATTTCTGACTTAGATTTGGTTTTTGAATTCATTGTGGCTTGTGCTTAATTGTAATGCCTTCATTGAATATAATAAATGAAAATATTTTGTTTGCCACAGTATTTTAGATCTTTCCATATGATTCCCATTCTTAAATTTATTTAATATTCTTGGATTTATATGGTTGCACTTTTCTGGTACTTTGTGATTTGTGCTAAAATGATAAACCAAGAAAATAATGTTTGCTTGAGTTTTAAATTAAAGTTTTTTTTCAGTACGTATAAACCCCTAGTATTTATTGAAAAATTTTAAGGGGATATATCTTTATACATACATATATATATATATATATATATATATTTATATGCTTTTTTAAAGTAAGAATTGAACTCATATAGAGTATATCTTTTGTCTTGCTTGTGTGCTGAAACGTCTTCATAACTGTGCTTGTATTGTCTTAAAATCTCGTGTCATGAAATTTTAATTTTAAAAGGGTGTTACATAACTGGTTCATTGACTCACATGAAATGCATGTGAACCAGTTAGATCATATTTATGCTCAAACCTACTTTTTATATGCCGCATGTTCTTAAATTCCAATCTTTGTGAGGACTTACATTGTGCTTAAACTAAAATGGTTTGTGTATATTTTTGGTCTAACCATGTTTTACATGTCATTTTAATCTTTTAAATGACCGGTTAAACTATTGTGTGTGCTTCATTGCCATATTTTTTAACAGTTATAAATTTTTATGTCTAATTGCTATATCACATTGGGGAGTTCTCTTTGCTGAGTTTGTTTTAAATGATAAATTTTTTTTTTCCTACTCAACTTAGCCCTTTTTGCTGATGCCAAAAAGGGAAGAATGTTTTTTAACAAAATGTTTATGACCATAGGGGCAAATATCTTGAGGAGCTAAAACATAAGGGCAAATATCTGAACATGTGTTTTAATGTTAAAACTGAATGCATGATCTGTTGAAGTGTCTTCTTTCATGAATATGTTTGAACTTTACTGTTTAAATTTTTATTTATGCATATTCTTAGGGGGAACCTTTTCAAGTTGTACACATTTTGCTCTTATGTGTTTGTCATCATCAAAAAGGGGAGATTATTAGTTTTTTGAGTCCGATCTCCGTTTTGATGCTGACAAACACAAGCAGTTCTTATGTGTGCTTTTAAGTGCGTGAACCAGTATAATTCAAGTCACACATAAGATCAAGAGGACATGGATGCCATGACACAACTCAAAGTTCATATCTGGCGTATTCCATAGAATTAAAGAGCAAATAAGAATGAAGAAGACATTCGTGTGTTTAAAACACTTGTATATGCATTTATTTTTATATCTTTGGTTTATAATAATGCATGCATCTACATGATATGTTTGAGAGCTCAAAACAATCGTAGATAGACCCTAAGGATTAGCACATCTCACCAACAACCTTTTTCTAAATAGACTAAAATCATACAAAGTTTTTAGAATAACTTTAGAATCAAAATCGAGGCTAAATGAAGTTTACAAAAACTTCGGTCGATCGATTTTTTTGGTCTACTCTCAAAGACCTTAAACTGGTCATAAGACACTCACACACGCACATACATATATGGTTATATGGAAAGAGTGATCGTATAAGTGAAAAGAATCGAAATGCACTAGATATGCATGTTCGGTCGACCGAACCTCTCAAGCATATTTTTACCCAGTCGACCAAACCGGTGCCGGGTTAATAGTTTGACCATGGCCTGGTCGACCGAACTTACCCAGTTCATTCTCACCCGATCGACCGAACTCCCCAGGAGTCAACTGTTTGAACTTATGGTTGATCGTGCCCAGATTGCATGCCAACGCCCTGGTCGACCGAGTTCCCACGTATGAGAACTCAACCTCTCGGTCAACCGAACTACCTAATTCAAATTGAGTTGGTCGACCGAACCGCACAAAAATGAAAAAATTGCCCTTGGAAAACTAAGTCCGATCGACCGAACTTTTAGCGACCGAACTCAGTCACTTGGTCAACCGAACCTCGCGTCCGGTCGGCCGAGCCTCTCGGGTTGGTGAATTTTTTACCGCGGTAAAAGGAGGTTATTTTTAATTAAAATCATTAATCTTTTTCTAAAATGACCTTTGTGTCCCCAATAGTCATAATTTTCACAAACTCTATAAATATTCTCTCATAACTCCAGATTAGGAACTTTGATTAACTAAAATTTTTTCTCTAATCCATTGTTAATCAAAGTTTTCCCAAAATATTTTTACTGTTTAAATCATTATTTTGGGGCAAAATTTTTTATACAAATCTCTCTAACACTCTTTTATGAATTTATTTTAAAATCATCTTTGAGGAGAGTATTTTATTTAGGGCATTTTATTTGCACATATTCTCACTAGGCACCAAATCTTTGAAAAATATTTTTGAGACTATTGCTTAGGTTTTCTCCCGATTATTTCTTTGATAAATATTTTTAGGAGAAAATTGTTTGTTGCACAAATATTTGCTTGAGCTTAACTCCTAGATTCTCTAAGTATTTCTCATTTGCATAAATCTTTGTTGGAAAACATAGTACTCATTTTTCATACACATTCTATTTGTACAAAAATCATTGAAAGGAAAAAACCCTAAGTTCTCTTATATTATTATTGAAATATATTTTTGGAGAAAATATTTTATTAGGGTTTAAATATAGTAAAGCACCCTTACTCCCGTGAGCATTATTTCGTATCATTGGAGTGCATATTTTATTGAGCTTATTGTGTACATTTCTGCTTTATTTTTCAGAAGCATTTTCATGTACAAAAATGGTTTTAATATACTGGTTGGGTTCAACCAGTTAATTGAATTGGAGAGTCTCAGTCTCGTAAGTGAGACTAGTTCGGCTCAGCCTAGTAATTGAGCTGGGGTTTTTCTCGCCCCGTAAGGAGAGGATGTAAAAGGCTTCTGCTCCACCCGATTGAGTAAGCAGGTATAGTGGAATCCTTAGGGGTATGCCCAAGGTGAGAACGTAGGCAGTATTGGCCGAACCTCGTTAACAAATCTGTGTGTCATTCTCTCTCTATCTTATTTAAATTTCTGCACTTAAATTTCAGTATGTGTATACTTGTACATGTTTTGTTATAACCATCTTGCATGCACACAAAACTAATTTACATGAGATATGCAGCACACGTGTATGTATGCACACACTGATAGCTTAATCGTTGTACGTACACATTTTCAATATTGAATGGGATCTGAATTGTGGTGAATCAGCGTAATTGTTTAAATTAGCGAAAAATGTTTTAAAACCCAATTCAGCCCTCCTCTTAGGATCACACCAATTCCAATAGTATGGATAACCAATATTCTATAATACACGGTATAATTCATACCTATGTGACTTAAAATACATCTGTAATATATGAGCTTTCTATTTAATCATACTTCTAGTATTATAGTGTATCTGCTGTTATCCTGTAAATTTGTATATATGTATATACTATGAAAACTATCCTAAAAATCTGTATGTCATAATTTAACCCCTCATGACAGGGTTGTGCGACCCATAGGTGGGACTTAACTCTAATTGGCCCACTAAGATAAGTCAACTGAAAACTCTATCATCATCAGGTCGGCTTCCTCAATCTAGAATACTAAGGAGCTTGCAATCCTTCCAGGCATGATAATTGATCTCTCCCTCGTCGAACTGGCCACCTCAACCCAGATAACTGGGGAGCCTGCAATCCCTCCAAAGGCACGGTTGATGGAAATCCACTCACTATCTGAGATATGTGGTTGCACTTTGATTAGAAATAACAACGGTACCATGCTCTACTGATTGAATCTGACTGAAACAATTCATCAAGGTCTAATATTGTATAATACTAGTATATATAATTATCTTACTGTTTTCATCATGATTCCAAAATAACCATAACATTGTAAACTGATATGAAATACTGTAATATCTCATTGAAATAACTGTAATATTTTATTTGTAATATCTGAACTGAATAAACTGAAATATCTTATCTGTAATATCTGAGTGTTATGATTTTGAAATTTTGAAAATCATGATATTTTGTAAATATTGTAAAATATCTGTCTGTAAAATATATGTCTGCATATACACTGTAATTTATAATTCTGTAAAATCAAGTAAAGCATATTTCTATGCAAAAATACTGTAAATCATGATATTCTGAAATATTGTATAAATTTTGAACTGTTTTGATATTAACTCATGCCACACAACTAAATAAATAAAAACCCTTGTACTGAAATTTGTATTTTCTGATAATGAAAATAATTCATACTCAGTAGAATTTACCCCAAAACACATATATATTACTAATAAAATTTCTTAAATTTCTAGCATAGCATATTCCCCTTACCTGACAACTAGGCTCGTTTACTGATTTCTAACTTACGCTCACGATGTTCATAATTTCACAATTCTGAAATTATACACAAACATATTTCCCTGTTAATCAACTGAATTTTCAGAATAATTTTCATACTCATATTTCCTGAATTTATAAACTATTTATCATTTACCCAGATTTCTGAGCACACCCACTAGGTTCCTTAATCTACTTGCAGTATAAGCCCCAAAATCCCGAATTCACAACACCCAAATTTAATCATCCCAAACACCAGTATAATAACATCTACAACCAAATCTGGGTTCAAAAACGCCTACAAGCCAAATAACCCTTAAATAACCTACTTACCCTAATTTTGGGATGGTTCTCAAAATTCTCAAATTGAAATTCTACTCCGACTAAGTTGTAGAGAATCTCCCCAAGATTATTGTGGCAAGCTTTTGATTGTCGAACCAGGGAGAAACAAAGTCGAATTTTTAGAGAGAAGGTCAAGGGACCGAATTTCTAGAGAGAGAAAGTGAAAGAGGAAAGAATTTCACGCTGAAACATGATTTTTGCATATATATATATATATATATATATATATATATATATATATAAACCGTTGCCACGTGGCTTCGTCAATGAGACACGTGGCTTCGTCGACGAGGTGAAGAAAGCAGTTCGTAAACGAAGGTAAAGAACTCGTCGACGAATCAATGGATATGAAATACGCTCTCTCGATATCTCTTTGTTGACGAGACACTGAGACTCGTCCATGAAACCTTCAGGGAGTTCGTCGACGAGACCAGGGTATTTGTCGACGAACCCTGCTTTACCTCCTTTAAATTTTCCTTTTCCTTTTTGTTCAATTACTATTATTTTTTGGGTCTTTACACGTCTAGTAGACAGGAAAATGCCTCGTCTGACTCTGCTGCCACCCCCTTGATGTCATACCTATTAGATGACCTTCTCAATGCGGAGGAGGTGGATGCACTCGCTATGCCACCTTGGTCTCGTCGAGAGCCTTTATATGCATTATCTCCTCGTTCGCTTCGCGTGGATGTAGATGATGCAGTACCTATTGGCAGAAATGTTGGACATACAGCACGTCGACGGGACAGGACACTAGACGCAGAGGAGCAGCCAGGAAATGGTAGATGCAGATGGCAGCCACCTCGAAACCGGAGATGACCTCCATGCGACACGGAGTAGTAGGATCAATTATTTTTATTTCATTTGTACAACATCTTTTTTTTTTTTCATTTGTATAACATCGTCGTATTATTTATGTATAATTAGGAATATTTATTCATTTTCCACAGCATGTATATGTGAATGAAAGTTGTGTATGACAGGTGTGAATGAAAGTCGTAAATGAATATTGTGACCATTCCCTTCTTCTCGATTAAAATTTCTTTTAGTAGTTGCATGGATTTGAACAAGTGCTCTTATGTATTGTTTCCCACGGACTTATACATGAAACTTTTGAATGAAATTTGTGAACATACTGGTATCGATTGCAGAAGATAAATTTTTTCTTTGAACAGGTGCATGGATGTATATAATCATTTTTAAAAGGAGACTCTGTCGAAATTTTTACAGTAATTTGATACGTTGAATGTGTATGAAAGTTGTAAATAAAATTTGTGAACATACTAGTATCGATTGTCTAGGAAAAATGTTTTCTTTGAACAAGTGCATGGATGAGATATTGTAACGTCCCTCAATTTCTTAACATAAAATATCACATAATAAATAAAATGGTCAACCCGAACCCGTGGGTAGCGGGGACACCTGTCAAACACAGCGGAAAACCTAGCAGCAGTAAACATAAAATCTTAAACATCTAATCATAAAACAAAATATCAGAGCATTCTATACATCCTCACATACATCAAAATATCTCTAGGGTCAAACACAAAATAACTCTGACCCTATTACAAAATCTTACCCTTCTCACAGGGTAATTTCACTAGCTCAACGGCGGCCCTGACCCGTCGGTCTCTCAGGGGCTCCTGAAAAATTAATTAATTTTGGGGGTGAGACACTTCTCAGTAAGGGAAAATAAATTAAATACAGCTGTATGACAACATGAATATTTAATGCATTTATACGTATACAGTACATTTCATAATTCTATAAACATCCTCATATCGTACCGGGTAAAAATATATTTTCACAACTGTTAATAAATCAAAACATACATAAAATCATCTGTTATAACTGTAGTACTGAAAACAAACCCAAGATGAATAGCTAGTTGGTGACATGTATAACCCCCCCATGACGGGTTGTGCAGCTCGAAGGCGGGACCCGACAATGGCTAGCCGACCACTGCCGAATCAAATATGTCTGTAAGTACGATGGGCCCGCCACACCCTGGTCCGGACTGCCAGGTGGACGTCCACACTCTACTGAAAGCCACATCGACTATCCATCTCCCATCCCCTCGTGAGACGGTAGCACTAATAAGGCCTCGTGCCAAAATTAACCCATAGCTACGGTACCGAGCTCCTGGTCTGAACTAAACTACATCCTAGTTGCAATAACATATAATACATGATCATACATAACATCATTACGGCATCGTGCCGAAAACATAGATACGGCCTCGCGCCGAAATCATACCTATGGCCTCGCGCCAAAATCATAGTAAATATGGTCTCGCGCCAATAATATAAATACGGTCTCATGCCGATAACATAAAATACGGCCTTGTGCCGATAGCATAAAATACGGCCTCGTGCCAATAACATAAAATATGGCCTCGCGCTAAATCGTTTTAGGTATATACATTCTGAAAATACACCGTTCATCATATAATCGTCAAAACCATCACAATATAACTCATCGTTTCATAATATCTGAAAATGTGTTTTACTTGTAAAAGCATTCATATCTTATCTCATTTCACGTGAAATAATATTCATGCCACACATGTCCTGTCAAAAGTCATACTTCATATTTTAAAATCATGTTTTTCTATCATTTCATACATACATATACGTTTCATCATAATAACAGTATTTCCCAAACGTACATTTCATCTATAATATATAGGTATATCATATGCTTTTCTGAAAATAAATTTACTCATAATCAATAATATTTTGCATGGAAAAGAACTGCCTTAGTTTACTCCCTTACCTGGCTACTGAGAAATTCCTTAGGGCCCAAATCCTATGCTCTTAGCGCCCAAAATTCAACTCCTGAAATTTATATTTTTTCAAGATTAATTAATCTATTTCTCCAAAATAATACTCATCTAGTCTTCCCTAGGCTCCATATACCTCAAATTAATATTTAAACTATTATTTAACATCCCTATTTAATTTTTCAAATTTTACCTGCGGGTCCCAAAATTACACCCGCGGCGCTCACCCAGGCCCAAAATTTCAGAAATCCTACTTCAGTTCTAGATGTTTAATATTTTAGCATTTCTAAATTAATGCTAATTAATTAAAAATAAGCCCCTTAATAATCGCCGCACCCCAAATTTGGGGTTTTGGTCCGACACCCCCACGAGAATTCCGTCCCACTAGACTTGTAGAGAATCATCCCTAGATTCTCGTGGTGGTGTCCGTTCGTCAATTGGGCTTATATTTTGCAAAAAATTAAAGAAAAAGGAAAAAATGGCTTACCCCGGGGAATACGCTTATGCCGCTCCTACCACCGATCCGCTCCGGTAGAAATGACGGTAGCGGCGAATGGAGTCCAATAGTATCTTCGAATTTTCGATCGGGCGAAAATCCGTCACGAAATCAAGGAGAGAGGGAGAGAGAACGTGAGGTGAGAGAGAGAGAGAGAGAGAGAGAGAGTTCAGTGCAGAGAAAAGAATAAAGAAAAGGAAAAGTAAAGAAGAAGAAGAAGAAAGGAAGAAGAAGAAGAAGAAGAAGAAGAAAGTAAAATAAAATAAAATAAAAAATTCATTACATATTCAAATCAACCTTCACGAAACGTCCTGAAGGTTTCTCTTCAACTTTACCTATATAATTATATTATATTATATTATTTTTATTTTTTTCCTTTTTACTTTAATCCTTATATATATATATATATATATATATATACACACACACACACATATATCTTTAATATTATTTATTTAATCAATTCAATTTAATAATATTAAATTAATATTAATAATATATTTTATTAATAAAAATAGAAATAAATTTTAATTATTATTTTTTTCTTTTTTTCTTTCAAATCCAATTAATTAATTAATTAATTAATTATATATATATTTTTTAATTTTTGAAATCAATCCACTAATATTTTATATCTCTTTTTGGGATTTTTACAGATATAGTCATTTTTTAAAAGAAGATTCTACCAAAATTTTTACAGTAATGATGTTTTATATAATTGGATGTCCACACCACGCTAAATGATATTATTTATATTATATAATGTTGGTTGAACAACAAATAATAATTATAATTTAAGTTTTGTAACAACAAATGATAAATTTATAATTTAATTTTTGTACATTAATGATAAATTAATTATATTTTAAGAATTAGTTAACTAGAACATGAGCTTGTAAGTTGTAAGGTAGATATGTATATCAAATTTTGAGTTTCAATACTTACTTGATATTATTCATATTATAAAATATTAGTTCAATAACAAATAAACAACTCAAAGTGCATGGCTGAATATGGGTAATGGGAGTCACAAGTCAACAATATAATAGTCAAACGTTATAAATATACACAAATAACAAGATTATTTTTAATTAAAACTATTCAATAACCATCATTTCAATAGCTACAATGGCCCGAATCTACTTACACATATGACAGAGAATGAACAAGATCTACAAAACCTCATCTAACAACACATGGTAATGTGCAGGCATTGTGATCATTTGCAAATTAAAGCAAGCGGTAAAATAATTACAATTGGCATATATGGTTGAAAGGCGTAAATAAATCTAATTATCTCACCTCAATAACATGTGCATTAAATTCAGCACAAACAAAAAAACATGAAATTTGACTGTAAAAAACCAAGTTCTTAATTAATACCACAACTTAATGTATATACTCACAATCATTCAGCATGTGCGCATGCATAGAGACCATTCCAACATGTGCGCTTACTAGGAGGAACATTGTTTGGACACCCACCAGGTTGGAAGAACTTAATGTGATGATTCCTCTGAACAATAATTACCACAAATTTGGGACACCACTTCTTATCAAGGAACTTACATGCCTACACATATAAAACATTGTTAAAAAAATTTATGATCACAGATCTATTTCAAATTAATTCAAGGAAATAGTGGGGATAACAAGTGTAAAAAAAAGGACTTGTATAAATACAAACACCTCTATAATTTGATCTAACTCAATGTTCAAAACTTAGTTGAACTGGGATTCGCTAACCTCATCCCTAAATCAAACAGTTAATTAACTAATGAGTGAAGATTAATCTAAGATAAATGAAAAAAATAATTGATAAGCAAATCATCCTTTTAATACTTAATAACATTAATACTTTGTATCCAAATGATATGGATATTGATGCTATCAGTATTAAAAGTCATATTTTTGTTTCTATTTAGGCGAATGATTCAAGCAACAAATTAGGTTTCAACATGCTAGTAAGGTCAAAAGATTATCTTTGTACAATGCTGCAACTTGTCTAATATCTATAAGATAGTTAATGAAATGTATAAGCCAAAACGAAAATAAACAAATCTAGAAGACCACATCAAATGAGTGATGTAGTTTCAGGACTTCCAGAATATATAGTCTGAAGGTAGGTTGGAGCTTTCAGTTTTTCTAAACAATTAAGAGAAGAGAAGCATATATATATATATATATATAAGTGTTAAAAACGATAAATAAAACAAGATCAAAACTGAATGTAATTACCTGAACAAGACGAATCCAGAATGTATAGTCTGAAGGTAGGTTAGAGCTTTCAGTTTTTCTAAACAATTAAGAGAAGAGAAGCATATATATAAGTGTTAAAAACGATAAATAAAACAAGATCAAAGCTGAATGTAATTACCTGAACAAGACGGATCAAGTATCCAGAAAATGCTCTTATCAAAACCACTGCTGATGATCTCTACTAGTACACTTTAGCCATTAATTAATTATATTTTCATAAGAAAGAAAAAAAAAAAGAAGGGAAAAGATAGTCAGGACATTATTTGATAAATAAATAATGCTCGCATGAAATTCATAGTGGTGACACCAAATAAGTACCACGAATTCTGCATACACAAATTATATGATCTACTACAATTAAGACAAATAAATAAGTGACTTGAAATTCCTTATGTAGAAGTGTTGAATTTAATAAGTGTTGGATTGAAAAAGTCCTAAAAATTATAAGTGACATTTGATTGTATTGAAATAAGTGTTATTATTAGTTTTAAATATAATTTAAATTAGAATTATTAAGATTTTTAGTTAATAATTTCAATAATAATTATTTTTAATTAAAAATAATCTTGTTATTAGTATACATTTATAACGTGTGACTGTTATATTAATTTATGATAAAAATAATATTTTTAATTAAATTTTAAAAAATAATTTATTTTACGTGAAAATTTAAATTATTAAATGGTTCTTCGTTACAAAAATTTAATTTATTATTATAATAAATAAATAGAAAATGAGAACACAAAAAATTGAAACAATCCATGTTACAAATTGTAGTTAAAAAGATTTTTAAAAATAATATATTTTGGATTATTAATAAAAAAATTAATTTATTATAATAATAAATAAATAGAAAATGAGAACACAAAAAATTGAAATAATCCATGTTATAAATTGTAGTTAAATTTTTTTTTTGAAAATGATGGATTATTAATAATAAAAAAATTGAATGTATAGTAAATCTCACGCTTGGTTTAAACGAATTTACTGAACTAAATAGCGAGATTTAAATGATAGCTCAATTGTATGTTGACGTGTGTTTTGCCACCTGGTCCACTGAGATATACCTAGGAAAAAAAAGCTGGTCTTAACATGCGGCAACAAATCTCGTTGAGCCAAGCAGCGAGTTACGTGAGAGTCATTTTGGAAAATATTTTTTCGAAGAGTATATTATTTAATATATTATTTTAAAATAATGATAAACTGAAAAAAAAAAAAAACTCAATTTTAAATCTTACGTCCATGAAGCATTCCCAAGTATTTCTAATTTTATGCGGACAGGGCTGGGCAAGTTCAGCCATTTTTGATTGTGCATGTATTTTTCAGTGCTGGAATCTAGATCACCCACCCACCACTCGTTTCAATCTATGGAAGAAAAGCAACCAGCCAAATCCACTCTCACCAGTCACCTTTTCCTCCTCCACCCCCCTACCCCTCACCCCCTCCTCCCCAAAAATCTCCCGCTCCCCACTCCACACCTAATATGCGTACTCCTCTTCCTCCTCCCCCAACCCTACTCCACAATCTCCTATGGCGAAGAACACTCAATAACCCCACCGCTGCCGCCACTACCATCTTCTTCTTCTTCTGTCTCTGCCCTCTTCCTCTGTTTCTACTCGAGACATGAGTACTACTTGCTCCTCCTCTTCTCCACTCTACTCCGCCAGAAGCACCTTTGCAGCACACCAAGCCGCCCTCCTCCTCCGCACCTCCGCCCTCCCCCACCTCCCCAAACGCCCCTCTCTCTCCATCTCAGATCCCCAATTCCCGAAAAGGGACGCTCTCCTTTCCCCCCCTAAATCCTCTCTTTATCTTCTCAGATTCAGAACTCACCAGCTCTTCCACCCTTTCGCCGCCGTATTTTCGTTCGCCGACGGCGAGGACGAACAGGGGTTCAAAGCAACAGGGGAACCCCAAGAAGATGCGAAACCGAAAGACGATGCCGACGACCAGCCCGGAATGGCTCAGGCTTTCCACATATCAGCGAGAACTGCTTCCGCCATAACCATCTGCATAGTGTTCGCGGCGCTGAGTCTGCCGTTCTTTATGAAGTCCGTGGGGCAGGGATTCGGCCTGAGGACCAAATTGTTGTCGTACGCGACGCTTCTGTTCGGGTTCTACATGGCGTGGAACATTGGGGCTAACGATGTGGCCAATGCGATGGGGACTTCGGTGGGCTCCGGCGCTCTGACGCTCCGGCAAGCGGTTCTGACGGCGGCGGTGCTGGAGTTCTCCGGCGCGCTGTTGATCGGTACGCATGTGTCGAATACAATGCAGAAGGGGATTCTGGTTGCCGACGTGTTCCAGGGCAAGGATAGTTTGCTTTTTGCCGGCCTGCTCTCTTCTCTAGCCGCCGCCGGCACGTGGCTGCAGGTGCTTTTCGCTGATCTTATCTCTGTTCCTACTTTTCTTGTCTACCATGGACTTCAACTACCACGAAATTGCTGAAGACTCGCAAAATGGATTCATTGAAAAATCGAGGACAGTTTTTTTACTAAAAATTTTATTTATTTATTTTAACAAATCATCTGTAAGTTGTCATATTTTTGGAATTAAAAAAAAAATGTCAATTTTTTGAAAATCAAATATAGAACAATTTTTTTCCCTTCAAAAGATTGGTAGCATGCCTACCTATTCCTAACAATAGAATAAAATAAATGAGAATGCAATGAAATTTGTATGATTATGTAATAATTTAGAAAAAAAAAAGGCTACCCTTACAAAAATATTTATTATGTTATGCAACATGAAATAAGAAAATGTATTAAGAATTTATAAAGAAAAACTTACAATATTATTTGTTCCTTAATAATAAAATATTTTTTTGTGTAAACTATTAAATTCTTCTATTTGAATAACTCTAACATTTTGCAAACCAAATATTACATTCTATTTTCGGTAAAGCTTTCATAGCATTGATATTTGATAGTTCTCAACAAATATAAGGAATCTTGTTAAATAAGTTTATTGAGTTAAATGTAATTTCAATTGTTTGAATTTTGAGCAAAGTTGCATATGAACAAATATTTAGTTGATTTTGAATTTCATTTATACTAATTAAACTATCCCATATTCTAATTTTTTACAATTATTATATATTTTTTATTTATACACTCATGCTTGTTCTTGTTGCATTTTCTTTGCAATATTTTAGTTTATGCATTATTATATCTAATTATAATTTCAATATTTCATAATTTTTTTTTCTCATATTTTAGTACTATTTTTCTTCTTCTTTTACTATCCAAATCAAATTTTCCATCAAAATTCTGTGCGCATTTATAAGCCTTTAAATTTTAGTGGAGTCTGCATTTCTCTCAGGTTTTCTCCATTAATTTAATAATATATGAGGCCTAAATTTTAAAGTTCCATTTGGAAGTTGAAAAATATTAGGGAAATGAAAGAATAATTTGGAAGAATCCACTTTTTCATATTTAGCCACCAAGAAAAGTAAAATTAAAAATTAAAAATTAAAAAAAATAATAATATACCAAAGCAATTAATAAAATTTTAATTTTATACTTTGTTAATATTTAATTTATCATAAATTTTAATAATATTAGAACATATTTTTATTTTTAATAGTAATTGATATAGAGAGAAAATATAGCAAAAAATGATTTCCCTTATTTTTTTTTTCTTCTCTTTTCTTTTGTCCAAACAAAGTTTGTAAATAGTGAGTTGAGCTTGAAATTTGAATACCCTGTTCATGGGAAAGTAATGAATAACCATACACAGATTAGACAGGTTTAGCTAAACGATGGGAAGGTAGTGCAACCCCAAATCCCCTGTTCCAATATTCTCATTTCAGGATTTTCTTTCAAAATGAACCAATACACAGTTCCAAAAAACATTACCAGAAGCCTATCAGTTTCAGAATGAAAGAACAAGTCACCTACGTCAGCATAAATAACAAGAGAAGAAAGGAAGGGAGAAAAAGGAAAGGAGGAAGAAGAACGAAGGTAGAATGTTAAGAGATAGGTAGACAAGAGGGAAGCTTGATTTGAACACAGCTGCACGCTAATCCTACAATACACAGCAAGAGGGTATTTGTACCCCCAACCATTAAAAGTAAACCCACTAACGACTCAAGGTTGGAATCACGGTATTTTTCAACTATAAGTGAGAGATTTTCTAATAAAGATAGGAAAAAAAAAATCCCCACTAATGACAAGAACACCGCCAAACAAATGAAAATAAAAGTGTTAACCATGGCTTCTTTGAGAGCTGGTGTTGAAAGCACAGAATCATCTACAAGATAAAAGGGGGGTACATAGTGTATCATCTATCTGCCGGAAAGCTACAGGCCATAGTAGATTTAGGAGGAATGGCATTTAACACCAATGTTCAGCACAGAATCTATGTTCTCAAATGAATATTTGATTTCCACAACTTCTTCCAGCACCCAGTATCAAAACAGCCTGAAGAATTGAACGAGCATTTGTAGCTGCTTTTTACTTTCAGCAAGTTTGGGGCACTTTTAAGGATCATATATCAACTCTGGTGCAATATTGGTCTGGACATGCTGTCCATTTTTAGCATTTGAATGTACAAGAAAGCTGTGACGTTGGGGAAGACCTGGATTCGGCATCATCTTCTGAGAATTGTCTTCAGTGTGCACTATTGCAAAATGCATCATAGCCACAAGGGATTTATCAAGAAGGGAGACAAAAAAATCTGATTTTCTTCATATGTTGGATAGAATCGCCACCCCATTTAATGCTAAATTAAATATTTGGTGTTTCTCTGCACTTCCTCTTTGATGAAGTTGTCTTCTTTGTTCAGGTTGCATCATATTATGGCTGGCCTGTCTCCACCACGCATTGTATTGTAGGAAGCATGGTTGGATTTGGCCTCGTCTATGGTGGGGCTGGTGCTGTCTTCTGGAGTTCACTGATGAGGGTGATTTCATCCTGGGTGTTCTCACCTTTAATAGGTGCAATGGTCTCATTTCTTGTCTACAAGTGTATCCGCAGGGTATGTTCTCATTCACTGGGACTCAAACCATCTGGCTCAGAAGCTTACATTTAATGTAAATTCCATGCTTATGGCTTAGGAAATCAGCATGTTTAGCATGCTATCATAAAGTTCACACTGATTTTTATTTCTAGGAAAAAAAGGATAATCGAAACCAGAAAGGAAAATCAGATGCAGCTAAAGGAGAACAAGAAAGTCCTCAACATAGGACAAATCATAGGCCATAAGCATGGTAGGCTGAATTATGTTGTACACAACAAATCTAAGACAATGCCAAATGCAACCAAACAAGTTTACAATCCTTCAAAACCTGTAACATTGATGAGATGTTTCATGCAGTCCCTGATACTTAACTGCTTCACTTCTTCTAGTTTGTGTACAGTGCTCCAAACCCAGGGCAAGCTGCAGCTGCAGCTGCACCAATTGCTGTTTTTGTGGGCGTAACTGGAATCTCTTTTGCAGCCTTCCCTCTTAGCAAGACACTTCCATTGGCTGTGACCCAGGCCTTAGCCTGTGGCACTGCTGGTGCATTCCTCGTCTACAGAATTATTCAGAAACAGCTTGGTCATCTTCTGCTCAAGTCATCAGAGCAGAAGGAAGATGCTCTTCATGATAAAAATATAGGGTTTCTTTCAGATATAGCAGGCCCAAAAGGTACCCAGCTTGAAATTGTGTATGGGGTGTTTGGGTACATGCAAGTCCTCTCAGCCTGCTTCATGTCATTTGCTCATGGTGGAAATGACGTCTCTAACGCAATTGGCCCTTTGGCTGCTGCATTATCTATTCTTCACGGCACAGGTGGAACTGAAATTGTTATTCCAACTGATGTTCTTGCATGGGGTGGATTTGGGATTGTTGCGGGTCTTACAATGTGGGGTTATAGGGTGATAGCCACAATTGGAAAGAAAATTACAGAACTCACTCCAACTAGAGGATTTGCTGCTGAATTTGCTGCAGCTTCTGTGGTCCTATTTGCATCAAAGTTGGGACTACCCATCTCAGCAACCCATACTCTAGTGGGTGCTGTGATGGGGGTGGGGTTTGCAAGAGGACTAAACAGAATTAGAACAGAAACAGTGAAGGAGATTGTGACTTCATGGGCTGTGACAATTCCAGTGGGTGCCATAGTTTCTGTATTCTACACTTGGATCTTGACCAAGCTCCTGTCATATATTCTGTGAGTGTAAATTTAGGATAGTGAAACACTTGCTATTTATCAGAAATCACGCATGTTTTTTCAAAGTGATATTTACAATGATGACATTTCTTTGATCTTCTGTGATTTGCTGTGTCAGAATCACCATGAATTGAATTGACATAACAAAATCAGTTGTCCAGATTGAAGTGAATAAAAAGGCCATTACTTCTTGCTCATAGCCGCCAGCTTGAAAATATGGATAGGGGAGCAGTACAAATGAAGTGTTTGGCAAAGACCAAGAATGCATTTGACATTTTTACAATAGAGATCCATTTATAAAGGGTTGGGCAAGATGGTCACAAACACTGGAACTTCACTCTTTAAATGCTTTACTATAATTTGATGGGTGTTGAACGAGCAATAGCGTGCATGTCAATAAAATTTGGAAAAGAAAAAATAATGCAAATCAAAAACTTTCATGCTAAAAAATTATAATTTTTGGACTCATTCAGATTTCAGACATAATTTCAGCAATTCAGCAAGACCAAACTCCAAAGTAGGCATTTTTGTGGCTGAAGAATTTCTCACAAATTTCTAAGAGAATGGTTTGAAAAGGAAGCAATGGACCTCAAGAGAGTGACAGACAAACATGAGGAAACCAAGCAGTTTCCAAGAGAGCAGAAAACTGCTAATTTTGCTATTGCTATATCTGAAAAATCTGCTACCCTGAAACTATAGCTCCATTAGCATTTTGAGGATTGAGGAGACAACATTCAACGACCTCTAAAGATAGTAGTTCATTAAAAGCATAATAGTAGTTTGACCTTTGAATATAGCCACCAATGCCGTTTCCACGCAGGTTAAAGGCCACTCTTGTGCATGGGAACATTGTTGAACTACAAATTTCAGAAGCATGAAATCACTTTAATCTTTGTGACGCATAGGACATGTTCATATAGAGTATTCTTCTGATGAGTTGCTGACCATATTATGCAGGTACTCAACCAGCACAAGGTAATCATAATTACCTACGATCAAATGGCCAATTATTAATGAACACATAATGAATATGTATGCCAACACAAGACCGCACCATCCACTTATGAGGACGAAACAAACATGATCAGAGGAGGTGAATAAATTTGGAAAGAAAGAAGAATCTAAAAATGGAAAATAATTCAAACAGCACTGAATGTTAAGACAGGTGGTCTTTAGTCCAGGAAACAAGGCCATAGGAAGAACATAGCAAGGACAAGAACTCACCTGCAGAGGTCAACTGGATTAGGCAATATTTCAGACCAGGCAACAGCTTTTCTTCTAGCCATAGAAGGGAAAGATTGTTGAAAATATTGGGAAAAATTCATGAATATCTTCTGGATAGGCAACCAATGTCGAGGATATTTTTTTACCATCATTTGAGATGAAGGAACTGAATTTTGGTATAGCTCCCACTCCGAACTCCATGAACTATCTTTGCAACAAAATCTTTTTGGTTGTAAGCTTAAGCCCAATGTTGCAGGAACAGGACTAGTCCTAACAAAAGATCACATCCCTTCAGCACAGCCAGAAATCAGAAGCTTTGAACCCAAATATTTGCATTATATCCAGCAACAGGAGTGCTAACATTTCATTAGTTTGAGGTAATTCAATGTATTTCCTGTGTCAGATTTGTTTCTGTTATTTGTGGCCAGCTCCTTCTTTACTATTCTCTTTTCGAGGGAAAGCAATGATGAAACCAAAGCTAACCACCAAGAGAAAACAAGAATGTAGCAAGAATGTCTAGAAGTAACTGATCACTTTGGTATTATGCCAGCTTTGCAGACACATCCTGGTGCTAAGGTCATACTCCCAGAGGCCTGAAAGCACCTGACGTTCGAGTTTCTTACTCCTTCCACTGATCCAATTGTTATGGAGGATGAGACAGCCTTTCTTCAAGCAGGCAGTTTTCACATCTTTTTTCTCCCATAGACCATCATATGCACCATTTGGAAAGAGGTTTCTGTCCAAGAAGTATACCGTTAGATTTGTTTTGGGTTCCAAGCATCTGTCATCACCAAGGCGATTGGTCCCTCCTTTACCACATAAGGTGTCATAGAAGCTTGGCTGTTCAGATAGATTGGAGGTTGCAGCATGCTTCACTATCATTTCCATAGCCGCAATTGTTTTACCATCAGAACGAGCAAAGTAGAAACCAGAATTCAATCGTCGAGGTAAGTTAATGGGTCCTACAGATAACAATCCCAGCAAAGCATTTAAGGATTGGACAATGTAATTGCAGAGAAGTTAAGCATATTTTAGTCGTAATTATTGAAACACGCAAGAACTTTCTTCCACATTGTTCCAGAAAGGAAAAAGCAAGAGAATTTGAGTGTACTTGATCAAGTCAAATGCTGAATCAAAAAGGTCATTTCTTCCCCCATTCTTTTCCTGAAAGTGTTACCCCTATTACCAGTTACATGCCAATGGGGACAAAGAGTTAGTGGATGCAACTACCTGTTTTCTTGTATTCATCAGATTGCGCTGCGACAACAGCAGGACCAAAAGAGTAAAGGAATGGTAATGGATTTTGGAACCAATAGACATCAACATCACTCAAAAGTACATTATACCCCAGCTTCAGTATCTGCAAAACCAATCGGGACTTCACTTTGGTCACTCTCTGGAAGCATTTTGTTCCAAAGTGGCAGTTGCTGAAGCTGATGTTGCTTGGAGCTAATGGATCCTTGAAAACAGGCAGGCCCTAGAAAAAGCAAATATCTATGTGAGAGAGAGAGAGAGAGAGAGAGAGTAAAACTACATATGAAATGCACAAATTACTGCAGATTCAAATTGAAATTTCCTTGAAGCTGGCCAAGTATATACAGACACTGAGGGAAATTGATATTACTAGCATGTGGCTTGTGTGAATGAATAAGAGAGAGATCAAAAGCAAGGAAATTGGTATTAGAAACATGCATGAAAGAACAAGACAATGACCAAAACAGACATAAAAAAAATGAAGCAGCTGTACCTGCAAGATGGAGAACTGATAGATTTCATGATCAAGAGCGCAAACCACAAAATTCATTACTAGGAGCTGGCGCATTCTACATGCCCAGCTCATTAGCATGTCTTTGTAACTGTATCCCGCGACAGCAAGCACAACTGTCTTATTCTTGTCTGCAACAGCCGAAAGAAGAGATTCTAAGGAGAATGGAATATGTAATCGCATTGAGGATGCCAAGAGATTCTTCATTGAACAATCTATAATTTTTTCAGCTGATTTTATACCACCAATGCACTCCATAGTTTTCTTCTCCCTCCAAAAATGGAATATCCTTCCATTCCATAAGCTCAATGAGCTTTCATATCCAAATGGATGAATAACTTTTTTTTCTGTGTCAACAAAAATATATTGCCCACTACATTTGATCAATTTTACTAAATCAGAGTACTTGGCTTCATGGAAATACAATGATCCATACAATGCCCCTAGATGTGAATTACCCAGAGTCTCCCAACTTCCTTCTTCAATATTTGGAACTTTGAAACCTCCAACTAACCGATTGGAGTGCTGATCTGAATTATTCAGGCGGAAATTTGATATGGTCCAACTGGCATCAAATACGAACCTAGAGTCAAAAGATAGAGCCTCATTAATAACCCAATGATTGTGGAGGCCCCTCCCGTACAAGAAAGGAGGGATAACACCACTATGCAAAAGCAGGCCTCTATTGTTCCATGCCATTAGCATCCTCTCATCACAATAACTCCACTGCCAGGTCTGCGCAAGAAACTCCTGCAACTGATGAAGGTAGTGTGGCTTCAATGAATTTGTCTCATAATGACATCCACTTTGAATCTAAAAAGCATTCCTTCATACCTTCTCAAGTCCAATCTGTCTACCTCCCTCTCTCAGCCAATGTTTCCCAGTTTCATCCAAATAAAATGGAAAGTAGGAAATGTTTTGTGATGAAGCAACAAGAAGCCATTCGTGATCAAGTTTGCAAGCATGATTCAAGGTTGATATTAAGTCCGGCAGGAGAATTGTTTCAGGGTCGATAAGAACAGAAATGTCTGATGTTGATGCCTGTGCTCTTGCAACCATGGAATGGAAGAAAGGTGTACCCAGGAAACTGGAAGCAAATTGACACAAATAGGAACATTTGTGGGCTAATTTCCTTTACAAATAGAGCATGAAAACATAATATGTTTGCAAGACCACATCCAAAAAACAGAAGTAACCAACAATCATATCATTACACATTACCATCCCTTTATTAAATCTTTTAAGTAAAGAAGACCTTGTTTGGAGTTATCTTTTATGAGATTAAATATTGAACAAGTAACATTCCTCCCTCCCTCCCTCCCTCTCTCTTTCTCTGGAAGCGAATTAATTTCTAAACAACAACAACAAAAAAAAAGCAATGCGAAAAAAGAACAGTAAACAAGACATCACATGGAAGCAAAGAGGACCTTGTTTGGAGTTTGTCTTTTATGAGATTAGGTATACAACAAGTAGCATCCCTTCCTCCCTCATTCCCTCCCTCTCTCTCTCTGATTTCTAAACAAAGAAGCAGTTACAACAACAACAACAAAAATGTGGCCCCTAGGCGCTGTCTCAGGTGGCAGGGGGATCTGCGGTGGGCTGCTTGTCGCCCAGGTTCAATTCCAGCCTTGTTGAGCAAAAACCTGAATTTACTTCCTGTGTTGGCTGTGGGGCCAAACAGCGTGGGCGAGGGATTAGTCTGAATACCTCGTGACGCCACTAGTGATCATATATCATGTAGCTAGATGAGCTGAGGACGCCAAGACACCCAACATAACCAAAACAACAAAAAAACAACAAAAAAATGTGAAAAAAGAACAGTAAACAAAACATAACATCGAGCAATCTAATTTCTAGCCATGGTAAAGAACCCTCACCTAGACCAGGGAATCTAGGACTGCTTGAACCACCAGTTCAGCAGTATCTCACTGATTAAACAATAGTCCATACACTTAAACCTAATGAACAAAAATTTTGGATCGAAATAACTGAAAAAGCAAGCTCTGCCACAATTGAAATCAGATAATACCAGGTGAGTTTCAAAGGTCAATAATGTTTTAAACGTACTGGATATCATGCAGGTATTTATACAAGATATCTCAAAGAAGTCAGTGATCTCTCAAAGAAAATTCAGACAATATTTATTAGCAAACCTATTCTGAAAGAAAAAATTACCCTCCCACCAACAAATGAACTGAGTTTGGCACTTACACCTGTACATTAAAATTATTTCAAAATGGTCATCCAACCTCCAAACGTCATATGAAATGTCTTGATATGTTAATATTAACCTACAAAAAGGAGAAGCACATAGATTTACTTAACTGGTTTGGCTTAAAACTTTGAATTTCAGTTTATCCATATTGATGAAAAAGAAAAAAAAAAAAAAAAAAACAATTCCTCAATCAATTGAGCATAAACCATTGGCTTCCTCTCTTCCATACAACTTGAATATCTAAAGTTGGACCTAACTGCTCTACTTTAGCGTACCAACCTTTAATGAGCTCCCTAAAGCCTCACAAAAATATGGAGTATGGGCAGGCAGGAGTTGTTAGTGTCCAAGACAACTAGTTATACTTCTTTAGTTCTTTTTTTCCAGTTTTCTTTTCCTTCTCTTTATTCAAGTGGAGGGGAATGTTTGCCTGTTCCCACTTAGTGGTGAGCATGAATAGACCTCTTTATGGGCTTCTTAGCGTCTATTTCCTGTACAATCTATCACTGTAGGCTTCCATGTTGAAACCCTTCTTGATGCACAGTTTGGATGTTATACAGGTGGCAGCAAGGCACTTGCTTTGGTCATTCAGAATTGTGAGCGGAATTCAATTCAATACTTCATGAATTCTTCTACTAATTATGTACATCCCAATCTTACATTATATAATACAATCAACTATTCTAAACAAGGAAATAATCCCCCTACAGAATAATATATAATCTTCTACATTTAACCGTTATCATTGAAATTCCTCACAACAGGAAAAAGTGCAAAATTCTGAGTTTAACAATACAATTAGCAAATTTGCTAATTCCTTAAACTGAAACACTGAATAAAACAGTTATTTGAGCTCTCCTCAGATCAAGCCACCCTTCTTTTTGAATACCCCAAGTCCAATATGAATTCAGTACTTCAAAAAGCAGTATTTCTTACCTCTTGTACCAGGTCACTTGATTTCCTCATAGAATTACAAATAAATGGAAGAAACTACTGCTCATTAACCCTATTCATTCTTTTATCAGCATGATGCAATATATCAATCATTTGCAGAATAAATAAACAACTTATGAGCACATGCTCTCTTCATCCATACGAAAACATTAGTAGCATTCCATATAAAGACATTCCGTCGATCAACATGATCAATTGATACAGATAAGGACGAAACCTCCAATGAACAAACAAACTAAAAATTAAAGAATAAACTTAAATACAAATGCTTACGTGAAATCGATATTGGGTTCGATGGAAACACGCGAACCGAAGGCACGTGCAAAAGAAGCAACACTAGGGTCTCGGCTAAACAGAAATATACTGATGTCCGGGGACAAAGCAAGCCATGAACGAACCGCAAGAACCTGCCTTGCCCCGATTGAACCAGTGAACGGGCGAGGCGCGGAGAATATTGCAATTGTCGGATCGCCCAAATGGTCTAAACCTTTGGAATTGTTGATTTGATCCTCCAGTGAAGGTAACCTCTGAGTGGCATAGAGAGATAGGCCAATAAGAAGAAACCCACATGTCCAAATTGACCATAATCCAAGCTGAACTGGCTGTAAAACAAAACGGGAACGATTTGAACAGAACAACGGAAGAAATAACAGAATGAAAGAGCATTAGCTTCAGAGGGTCACTGAGAAATCGACCTTTCTGCGGGCGAAGGAAGAGAAACTAGAAGAAACCTTCATTGGTGCTATGTAGTTGAGGAATGAGGCTAAGATTGAAGCTGAGATGGGTTTGAAATATTTTTGTAAGTTGGGTCTGTCAGAAGGTGTGTGGAGCTTTAACGGAAAGGTGGAGTTGAAATTGGGCAAGGTGAAATGTACACGAATACCACTAGCACCACCCCCGCCAAGACGGCGAGGGTCATCAGACTAACCGGCAGACACCTGAGATTTCCCATCACGAAAGCGTCAGCGCGCCGCGCGTTCAAAAATGAAAATCTCCATTTTGTCCGCCTTTGGTTCCCCCCCTCGCCCAACCCCACTTTGGGTGTTTGGGTTAAATGTGGAGTTTTTCTCGTTTTATATTAAATAATACTCTAATTAGGAAAAAAAATTTTAAAGTAATGTTCACGTTATCTCACAACTTGATGTTGCCAAATTTAAACTGATGGGCCGTTGGAAATGAGATGCGTGGCACGAAAGGGAGCAAATCTCGCAGCCAGCGGAAAGTTGACACATGACACGAAGGGTAGCAAATCTCGCAGCTCCAAGTTGCGAGATTTAAATGGAGCAGCCAGCGAGAAGGTGACGCGTGGTGGGGGGAGCAAATCTCGCAACCAGCGGGAAAGTGACGCATGACAATCTCGCAACGCCAAGCTGCGAGATTTGTCTTTGAAATGCCCCGGCGTGTGACACGTGGAGAATCTCACATGTTTATCCTACAAGATTTGTTTCATCTGCTCATATCTCTCCCTTTAAATCT
This sequence comes from Malania oleifera, assembly GCF_029873635.1. NCBI lineage: Eukaryota > Viridiplantae > Streptophyta > Magnoliopsida > Santalales > Ximeniaceae > Malania > Malania oleifera. The sequence continues at coordinate 78,887,467 of NC_080428.1, read as the reverse complement.
CGTAGTTTGGAGTTCGGAGATTTTCTCCCCTCCGTGCCACGTGTCAACTTCCCGTTGGCTGCGAGATTTGGTTCTCTCCTTGCCACGCATCGTCTTTCCAGCGGCCCATTAATTTAAATCTCGCAACTTGGAGCTGCGAGATTACGTGAGCATTATTTTGGAAATATTTTTCCCAATCAGAGTATTATTTAATATTTTATTTATTTTTAATAATAAAACCGGAAAAAACTCGTTAAATGTGCCCATAATTTAGGATTCACTTGCAATTTTTCTTTTCTTTTTTTGGGACAAAGCAAGTATTAGCGAGAAAAATTACAAATCGGGACAAAAATATTTCAATGAATTCGATTAATTAATCGAATAATTCGGTTAAAAAATCTCATTAATCAAACTGACCGAACCGAATTTCGATTAAATCGCTTAACCGATTTAATATTTTAATATATATATATATAATATAGATTTTTAATATATATGTTATATAAAATAAATAAAATTTTAGTATATATATAATATATAAAATATGTTAATATATAATATATATATATTTATAATTATTTATTATTAATTTATACTATTCAGTTAATTCAGCTAACCGAATTAATCGAACCCAAAAACTGAATCAAAAATCGAAAATCAAAATTCAACGAAAATAAAAACTGAACCGAACTGAATAAATTTTTAATCGAATCAAGTCAATCGAATTTAATCGGTTAATTCAGTTTTAACCGAATTATGCTCACCCCTAATCGTAGGGAAGGTTGATGTGATCCTTTCTTCAATCCTCCCATTCAATAAAATTACATTAAATAATAGGTGGTATGAGATTATACTTAGATAATATCTTGTGATATATATTTTTTAGTTTATTTTTATTAAATAAAAATAGATGTATACTTGAACATTTTAACAAATCGATTTCAATCTCAATAATAATATTTGAGTCGAATTTTGAGCCCAAACTTTTAAATTTTATTATTTTTATATTATATATGTCATATAATATATATCTTATAAATATATTTAATATTATATATACATTGTATATTTATATATATTTAATATTAATTTATAATTAAGTTGAGATTAAGTTTAATGAACTTATAGTTCAAGTTTAACAAATATAAAATCTTGAGACAGTTTTGAACTTAACATTTTTTAGTAGAGTCGAGTTTGAGTATTTTACTATGTCAACTTGACTCAACTTAAATACGCCCCTAAATAAGAGGGTCTAATGGGAGGATTTCATTGATCCTCCAAAACCTAATTTCTTTTTAGTATCAGTATTTTCAATGGTTGTATCTCTTAAGACATTTTGACTAAAAATGGGACCCAAGTATCTCCAATTCCCAATGTCTAAATAGAATGTCTACCCAGTTTAGCATTTTTATTTCAATAAAAAGTTCATATTTTTTTTTATAAGTAAAATCTGTTTTTTACTAGAGAGACTTGTGGCTTTTGAATTGTTAAGGAAAAAGTTTCTATCTATATCGATTTTATTAAAAGTTAAAATTATATTAATGAAAAGTAGCTATGGTAATAAAAATATATGTCTTTATTTTTCAACTTAAGAGCAAGTTACAAATAGATTGTTTTAACCAAGTAATATATCCATAATATTGTTGCATGTTTCATTCAGGATCATAGCTATTCTTGGAATAAGATAAAATTTAATTTAAATTTTAAAAATCGAGGAAATTTATATTCCTAATTATTTCATTTAAGACGTAAGTGAAAGAAATAGATATCCCCTTGCTATAAACTGATAAAAATTTCATATTATTATTTACTTTATAGTAACAACATAATTTCTTATATAAGTTGTTGTAACTAACCTATTAAAGTTAATTTATTTTTTGAGTATAGGCATTTCGTGAATCAAACATAATTTTTATCTGTCCAAATCCGAAAATTTAACATTTTGTTGCATAACTAATAAGTACTCGCACTCAATTTACTTTTCAAAGTTTAACCCTAAAATAGATAAAAAGAAATTTTGCATATGAAAGAGGTACCACCAATAGAATTTTATTGTACAATCCTTCTTTTGTGTTGCTGTGCTATTATTATTATTATTATTATTAATGTAAGTGCTATTTAATGCACTCAAATTATAATTACACCGTAATATCAGACAAGTGAATTCCACTTACAAGCGAAATATTAACACAATATTCCTATACTTCTCCCTTTATATATGTTTTTCTCGACAAAAAATCCAGGGGCATTACCTTCTGTGGGAAAAAAAAAAAAAAAAAAAAAAGTGTAGTGCGCGACTCTGGCATTAGGAAGAAATCCCACTCCCCAGCCTAACCGCACCACTGGAGCAGTGAGGAAGAAATGGAAAGGCCACTTCCCCTCCCACTACCACTTCCACTAGGCCTAGTTAGGTATGGCAAGCACTACTTGGTTGAGAATTTATTGGAGGTATGATTGACACAACATCCATGCTAGTAATTTAAAGAGAGCTATCACTATCAGTATGCTTGAAGGGGACTTGCATTTAAAATTTATTTAAATTCATCCATGTAACTCTTTTTCCTTCTTAATCACCATCAATATTTGGTGTGACATCATGAAAATAATTGAGAACAAAAAAACAAATGAAGAACCTATAAAACTACAAAGACCAATTTAATTCTATATTGTTCAATTCTTTTATAGCCAACAAAGTCACTTATCTCGCCCAATGGAAACTCCAAACATTAAAACAAAAAATTCTTTCATTGCTTCGCAAAAAATGTGAACTCCTCGATATTGTGGTCAATTCCTTTTTAAAACAGTACTACTCGTTCTTCTGAAAGCGACACATTCCCAATTGGATTCTCAAAAGAGAAGACTAGAATGGTTGCCCCTTTTTTTTTCCTTTCATGGAAAGCACAACATTCTAGGAAACACTGAATTGAGGAAGAAGCCAGGGCAATCAAAATCAAAATTTCACTCGGATACAAAAACTAACTGAATCATCGTCATGATTCAATCAAATTTTTTATTTTGCTTTTGGATTCTAGGTTTAATATTTGTTCATAAAGCCATGTCAGTTTTTACCATCAATGAAGATTTAAAATATATGTTCCATTCTTTCTCAAAACTGCAGATAATTTGTCATCCCCCTTGTCAAGGACTATATAAAATCTCTCTTTTTAATTCACGAGCTGGGAGAGGCTCCCCTTGTCCCGCTTGAAGCAACAAGATTTTATGATGGGGTTGGTAGAGTTGCAAATTAACCGCTCACATAATCTATTGTAGTCTGCGTTAGCACACAAAAATGATCCATAAAACCCGGCCCTAGCACCCTAAGAATCCGTTGTGATCAATAATTATGGTAAAATAGGTCAGAGAAAAATGAAGGGAAAAAAAAAACTCATTTTCTATTATATTTCACTCTATATCAAATACTACTCAAAAGATAAAAAATTTATTCTAATATAATTAAATATTTAAAAATATTAAACATGAATTGCATATAAAATCAAATTTTTGTTCATTAATTCAATATATATTCTTTTTATTTTATTTTTAAATTTTCTTTATAACCAAACAAGAGAAATTAGATTCTTCCATATTTTCTTTTCCTTTCCCTCATCCAAATTCCAAACAAGGCCTAAAACAAATGGGAAATCAGAAGAGACTCGAAACACAACGAGCAACATACCCCAAGCCTCGGACCTGATCAAAGCACAGAACTGCCCTCCTCTGTGGGCCTTCCCACCGGGCATCTCAAAACTTTCAGAAATGCCGAAAGTCACAAGCCCCGTATTATACAGACTCCAAAACGTTAGGACATTTCGTAGGGCAAACCCAGGAGTGGGCTCTACCACCAGGCCTCTTAAAAGGCACTTTCCGATTCAACTCTAGTAAGATAGTCTGTTTTGGCCAGTTGCACCATACAAGATTGAAATTTGACCTGTCATCAAACAGTCGCAATCTCCCTAACACATCTCCAATGCAGATTGCACCCATGCTCTTTCATAGACTCAGTTCAACCCACCCAGCAAAACACCTCACAGCTCCTGCAAGTGGAACAAAATTGAGTAGCCCTACAAACATCTAAATAAAAAATACGATTACAGATATTTTACAAGTGTGCACGCCTAATGCCAATGAACATTAACCCAAAACTTTGTGCAGTTTAACAGTTCCTGACAACCACTTCCAACGCACAATGGATGCATACGTCAACCATCCTTGGGCACATGCTAATCTTGCAGTCAAAGTTGCCCCGCAGCATAAACCTATTTGGAGGTGATCTAGCTCTAATTATCCCAATTACTGTGGATAAGTGTCACCTGATGCACGAAATATCCAATCCAGGGCATGGATTTTCAGAACTCTTGCTACCAGTCAGGACTTCCACCTCAAAGTCCATACCATTCTCACCAATCACCTTTTCCGGCGAACAGGTGACCTTGACCTCGACCTTGACCTCCTCCCCCTGCAAAAACAGATTGGAACAGTTTATAAACTCGAAACAATTCAATATCAAAAAATCCAGGGCAAATGCTTTCACCTGAGTTGCTTATTGTTATAATGAGGATGTACATGTCTCAAAAACAATAACATAATCTTAGTTATAAAGACTGCACTAGGAACACACCTGGAGGCCTCAAGAGAAGAATAGGGAGAATGCCTGCGTTCAGAATGCTTGCTATGTGGAGACCGCGAAACTTGTCTAGAAATGAAAACATCCATCATACTGATACAGTGAGTTATATAATTCAAGAGACATGCTCAGCCTTGTAAACAGCTAAGACGTAACAATTGGCCTGTCAGCACAAACTAGTCTACTTCTCACAAATAGCATCTATAACTAAATATCAAGTATTGTTGGTAAATGGAGAGGAAATTGCCAGAAGTTTATAAAGATTGCATCAAAAAGAATTTGTTTTAATGGCCCACATAAAAAATTAAAAATTAAAAAACAACTTCCTGCATCAGTCTAATCTTTGAACAAGGAAAAAAAATAAAAAATAAAAAAAGGGAGGAAGTGGATGAGAAATATGGGTCCAAGCAAATTTATCAACATTGTCAACAGGTGCTGAAATAATACTTGAATTTACCCATTGCACAAATACATCAAATGCAAAGCAATGACTGTTGACTGGTTATATCACCATCATGCTCCTACTGTCATAAGATGTAAGGATGCATTTATTTCACAGGATTGGCTTTCGTGAGGCTAAACTGGACTGGATAATATTTGACTGGATTTACTAGGACAATTATCATATCTGGTGTTTAGCCAGCACCTACAGAAACAGAATAAGGGCATGACTGGAATTAAAGAGCTTATGCAAGCCTAGCCACCCTTAGCCAGCAAAACATACACATCCTTATGGTATTAAGCAAAGCATAAGATATCCAGATGCAAGAGGTGCAATCCCCAAGACTAGATGTTTATATGCATTTTTATAGAACTGATTACAACACTAAACTCTGTTTAAAATGGATAGCAAAACAGAAAAGAATGAACACCATCAAATATATAACAGATTCTAATAAACACAATATTTTTAAAATCTAGTTAGAGCATGATGCATGTAATATAAACTCTGGCCGCTTGAGCAGGGAAGATGCGATTTCCCCACACTTCATGGTCAACAAAAAAGACAGAGCCCTTCATTTGCAGGCTAATGTACCAATAGTTAGCTAAAGCAGCTTCACAACCATGGTTTTAAATAACGGGCGCGACCATTATGTAACGCCGTTACGTAATGGTTTTTTGGGTTACCGATACAGTTACACACTGCGAAATCAGTGGGAAGAAAAATTACGGCTGTAGCGGCTGTTACGGACCATGACCGTTACATAACCGCTACAGGACTGTTACACCAAAAAAGTTTATTTTACTTTTTACTTTTTCTTCTCACTTTTTTCCTCTCTTTCATAAATCATTCTCAATATACCATGTGGCGAGACTCGAGAGGGGAAAAGATTATAATGAGGATGACAATGATACAAAATTTACTATTTCTTTAAATACTCATAAGAGATGCATTAATTAACAATTTGAAAATACTAACTTATTAGGAAAATATTTTCTTTTGATAATATTAGTAATGTGATATTTATGTTCTATATTTTTCAACTTCAACCTTCTTTCTTTTCTAGCTATTTTATATTTGTATTATTCGTATGTCTTATGTGTCTAATAGATTAATGGGGTGTATAATGTAATTTGTTTTATTAATTAATTTAGCACACATAAGAATTTACAATAAGAACAATGAGAAGTATAAATATAGACACACACATAAATTTTCTATCAATGGTGGTTTAAAATAAATGTAAATTTGTTGCCCTTACCAAATAACTTAGTTACTCAAACTAAAGGTTCCAAAATACGCTAAAACTCTTTCTAAGAGGGGCCAAAAGCTTAAAACATGCAAGTACGCTAATATGCACAAGGTTGTGTGCTTCAAAAAAATTCATGGCCGTTACGCTTGCTTCCCGTTATGTAACATCCGCTACTCCCGCTTCCCGTTACACTTGTTACCGTTACATTACGCTACCCGCTACCGCGATTTAAAACCATGTTCACAACCATAAACTTGGATGCCTTTTCAATATGCATGCAAGCTGCTCCCATCCCAAACCCCAACCACCATTCGCCCTTCCTTTTCCTTCCTCTCATTTTAACCTCAATTCCCCCTCTTTGATAGGTAGGTTGCACATGTCAGTGGGTTCAAATAAATGCAACTTGTGAATTATCACAGAACATGAATATGTAAATGTTTTAGAATTATGCATTAATTTCCTCTCGCTGCATAGTACAACCATCAAGAAATGCTTATAGAAGAAGATAACTATTAGCGACAAATTATTGATGACTTTAGTTCGGATAAATGCCCACAGAAGGTATTAAAAAAAATGCATGAGCTTAGTAACATTGCATATCTAAAGCTGCACCGCAATTACTTTTAGTTTTGACCATCTCCAGATAGTATCAGCATAAACAGTCAGATCCTTTCTTCTTGCAACTTAAGATAACCAAGCCTTGAATTCAAATCCAGAAAAATACCCTAGCTAGCACATACAACAGATGTGAAAAAGAAACCATGACTCTCATTTCCACTCATATGGTTCTGCTTGGTGGCACTAAAAAATTGCATCTGCAGAATGTCTATTAGTTCACACAATAACAATAGTTGTTAAATTTAAGAAACAAAAATTATAAATTTTCCTATGCATACAAAGTAGACACCAATAAATACGTAAATAATTGATACACTGCCAATATAGAACTCATTCTATTTCCATTTGCTCCCATAACAGAGCATCCATGGTCAAGACAAGAATATAGAGCAAAAAATAAAATAAATGTATAATTTTCATCATAACTAAAACATAGTAAGCTAGTTAAGAAATCACCACCAGGCATGGAAATTTCATCACCAGAAACTTGACTGGAATTAAATCAAATTAACAAAAAAGCCAAAAAAAATGATGAGAATCTGATGCAGAAAATGGAAAAGATCAATCTAACCTAATAACTAAACAAATATCATAACTTACCATGTTGTTTTCAATTATGTATATACAAAGCAAACAAATGATTGGGCAACTGTTGTCCATCAAACACGAAAATATGATAAGCAGTTGACTTTCAGTTCACATTATTTTCATTTTATTTTAAAAACTATGAAAATGTCCACACCATCATGTATAAAAAACAAGCAAATGCATGCAGATATTGCATGCACACATGCATGCAAACAGAGGCAGAAAATGGAGCACCAACAAAAGAAACATAATTTGATAAATGGGTACCTTCTCCTAGACCTGCCAGGCGACGGTGATGAGTTCCGTCTTTTTGAATGCAGCTTCCTGCAGTGCACACCTAAAATATGATAAATTGCACAAGAAGAATGGAAACAGAAAAATAGGCAAAGGAACTGAAAATAGCATGCCTTTTAGAATTCTCTGAGGCATCATCACTTGAGTCATTGGCATGACTAACCAGTGAATTATCCTTGCTATTTCTACCCCTACTGCTGGGTGAAGAAGAACGTCTTCTCTTATGTTTGCTCGACTCTGTCACAGGTCTATGTCTCGATCTATCTCCCTTCTCATCCTTCCCTCTCTCTCTCTTTCTATTAATGTCCACTTTATCACTCACTTTTTTTGCTCTCTCTGTTTCTTTTCTATCCTCCTTAGCATCAAGATGATAGGACTTTTTTCTTGAATCCGATTCCTTAGTCTTTTCAAGATGCTGCTCTTTCATTCTCTCTTTAGAGCCATTCCTTTCATCTGTCTTTTCCATTCTGAAACGCCTCTCATCCTGCCTCTGATGGTTCTCAGCTACCTTCTCATTTACCTTCTTATCACTCTCCAACTCCCTAACAACGCCTTTCCCAACAGAACTTTTAATTTCATGTCTGTCATCCTTAGCTGGTTTAATTTTGGCTTCTCTGCCATGAGAATCACCTAAAGTTAGCTTTGACTGTGAATCATCGGAACCATCTAGCTTCTTTTCAACAACATTAGTATCATATTTCCCAATTTCAGAGAGATCTTTTGAAGAATTTAAAGGTCCAATATTACCACGTTCTAACTGTCTATCCACCCCATTATCACTTGACTCATTAACTTCAGCAGCACGATCGATTTTGACACCAGCTGTACCCACACTACCAGGATCACTCCTTGCAATTACTCGACCTCTACCAAGCTCTTCAATATTTGCTTGTAAACTGCCATTCTCAACTGCATCATGAACAGTATCTGAAAAGTTTTTTACATTTGATTGTGGCTGAATAGCATTTTTCCCAGAATCTGGCAAACTGGAAGTCTGAACCACATCATCATCATCCTCATCAGAGGCATAACTTGCAAGACCCAATACATCTCCAGGTGAGCTGGAACTAGATTTTCCACCCACATCTTCAGTCACAGTTTCTTTGGCTTTAACTGGAATTAGAACCTTAGCAGAAGCCTTCAAATTCTGAGTTGATGCAGGAGATGGTGATACTTTATGATTTTGGGCAACAGCATTGGCTTCTACTGCAGCAACTAATAGTGACATCATACGCATTTTTAGAGAATCCATGTAGTAAGAGAAGTTTTTCAATGGAAAATTTGACTAATAAAAATAAATAAAGGTCCAGAGGTAATAAAAATTATAAATACCTTCAATTGTTAAATCATCCTCATTCAGAACTTTTGTTGCAATTTCATCAAAAAGCTCATCAGTAACCTATTCAAAAATAAGGAAGTTAAAAATAACTACCAAAACATATTCATGATAAGACAACCGCCAGTTTTAAGTAGATGCAACCTTTAGAAGAACTTCAGTTAGGACACGTTTTATTTCCTGATTAATTGCAGCAGTTCTAGCAGCTTCCACATAATCCTATATAGAGCAAATGGATGGCAATTCAATTCAATAAGTCAAATAAAGAGCACCAAGTCAAGTTTTACATGAAAAGAACTTAAAAATTTGTCATGTACACAGGAACTCTCCAGCAGCTGATAACAAAGAAGGAATGGATAAAAAATAGAAAGCAACCTCATCATCATCCTCTTCTTCAGTCGACCTAGACGAGTCAATACTTTTGCTCTCTGCCTGATCACCCTTCCCAAGGGATTTATCAATGCCTTCATCTTCAATGGATTGTGCTTCCTCTTTAAGATGCTCTGGAGCAGAACTAGAAATGACAGCTTTTTTTTTAATGATTTCTTCTCTAAGCCAATTAGGCACCGAAGCCTGAAAATATTTCACAACATAAGTCTCCAAAACAATTAGGTATCTGATCAAAATCAAATATGAAGCACAAAAAAATTCTTACCTTTTTAGGGCGCTCTGGAACATTGGAAACCCCGAAAGCATCACCAGAAAAGGTTGTTGTAGGATGAAGAATATTACCTGCACTGAGGCCAAAGGTTGTACCAACAGATGGAACTGGCGGCTGTAAGGTTGCTCCTGGGATCCTACCAAACATTGGTGCTGGATGTCCAGAAAGAGAGGAAGGTACAGCTATGGAAGGATCATGCTGTAAAAGGAAATATATTTGTATTAAAGTTTTAGAACTGCAGGGAATCCATAAATCAAAACCATTGATCAGTGGCCTCATGAGTGTACCCGTGGAATCGGAGGATAAACTACCCCAGATGCAACAGTGGGAGTCCAATTATGAATAGAAGGCACAGCTGCAATAGGGTCAGTGCCTCTTATAGTCCCCGCTGGATCAGTGTAACTAGATTGTGTAAGAGGATCATGTTCACGGTTAAACCTCGATGCAAAAACTAAAGGCTGATCAACAAGATCTGTTGTGGCATCAACTGACTGATTTCCATATGAAAAATGAGGCTGTTCCATCAAAACTGATCTACCAGCAGATAGAGATGGTTGCAAATTGTGCTGCGGCTCCTGATCTGAGGAAACAGGGTAAGGCAAAGACTTGTACATCTGCTCCTTCTGATCAGCAGCCTCTTCTTTACCTGCCATTAGTGTGAGTTGTCAAACAACTAAAATATTCAGTAGTACTAGAAGTCCAAATTGACCAAGGATCCAATTCTTCAATGCTATGCAAAAGAAGCTCAGGTTTCTGCATGAATATATGTGCAGTAAAATTTGAAACTACTAACTCTTACATTACTGCAAGAACAGCAACCCAACCATCCAGCAAAGAATTCTTTGTTTAGGATTCTTGGGACCAAAAAACAAAAGTTTTGCAACAGAAGCTCAATGAGGTAGAAAATAGTCCAAAACCCTAAAGGATTAATTAAACCTTAGTTTGTGAATCATTTAGTCATGCCTCCACACACAATAGCTGCTCTATCTTAAGGGTATTAATTGAGTGTCCTATTTCAGTCATATTCAGGTCAATACAAAATTAGCTAGATAAATATTTTACATAGATGTTGCTTTCTTTGTAAGCACGCAAAAAATTTTAATGCATAAGATATGGTACGTATAATGTCAGAAAATAAACTGAAATTCTTAGCAGCAGCAATCAATAAGCACCCAAATATTCTATCCAGGACCAAGTAATAGGATACTACAGATATTTTCTTGTTTGTCTAATAGAAGATACATATAACTCATTAAAAAAAGAAAGTAAAAATCAAGCAAGATATTACCAAAGGTTCCCACACCATTAGAAAAGGAAATCATGAAAACCTAGAACAATGCCGAACACTAATGAAAAAAAAAAAAAAATGATGTCATATTAGCCAACTAAATCTATTCTGAATACAGAGAACATCCATACTATCAGGATCAATATATATGTAGATCCTGAAGGCTTTAACTCTAAAATATCATGAACATGAATTTCAAAATGCCTCCACAAAATAGCCATATTAAATTAGTTGATGGAAAATATAAAGAGTGCCATGCGGTTACTAACAATTAAGAAATAGAAGAAATTAGTAATCCAAGTTCCAAAGAAGCAGTTCTCGACCAGAAGCTTCACATGCAAATCAATATGCTAAGTAAATCATTACCTGCAACAGAAGAATAACTAGAAGGTACCTCCTGCTGGTGAACAGATGGACTTGTAGGTAGACTTTCTTGACGAGGAAAAAGAGCACTCGATTCTCCAGCCAAAGTTCCATCCCTAACAGTATAAGGTAAATGCCCATCGGGAACATAAGATGATCCAGGGGCAATGGATGTAGACTCCTGCAAATGAGCAACAACTGGCCTGTGTGGAGGCGCAGGGGGCAGCGGATAGTGCTGATAGCTTGATGCAGGAAAGGACTGCTGTTGAAACTCTGGATAATGGGGGTCAACAGGTTGTGGAAAATGATCATGATAATGACTCTGTTCATCATGTCTGCCACCTGGCGTAAACTGTGACTGTGGATGCTGGTTTTCCATTGCAGCTTTGGCAGCAGCCCATGCTCTGGCCCTGGCAGCCCAATCTTCCTCATTGCTATGAGCTGCCCATTTAGAGAAATCGAGAAAAATATAGTTCTAATTCATTAGAGAAGAGGATGATCGTATGCTGAAGTACAGTAAAGTTTCTAGCAGTATATTTCAAGGAAAAACTTTATTTATTTATTTATTTTCTTTTTTTTTGTTTTAGGTTTGGGGGGGTGGGGGCTAGGGTTGGAATTTTGAAACATTCAATTAAATATATAATAAAAACAAGCAGAGCCCCTGTGCTATGCAGAGGATATTAGTTCACTACATACGTTAAATAATTTTCTTAGCGTAATTATTATTAAATATTAAACTTCTAATATAAAAATTAATTATTAATATAATATCATTTTTTTTGTGCCATATTTTCTCACAAAATCCATTTAGTAAAAATAGAGTTCAACTCATCAATACATCAAGAAAGGCACTGCCAAGTTATCTAGTCACTTATTGAATTTAGATCCACTTTGAACTAATAAAGTATAAATATTCAAAATTATTTTGTAATTGACGCGTTTGAAGCAATCTTACCTAAGTGGAACAGGAATGGGATCGCAGTACGGCACATGCTCTAAAATGTGGAACATTAGGGGTATAATTAAAAAAATATATTGGTGAAAAAAGTGTCACGTGTATATTTTGGAGAGGATATTCAGGTGTTTCTGAATGAAGAAGAGTTTTTCTATTGTGAATAGATTGATAATAATAGAAAAAGACTTAATATGTGATGATTCCCCACTTTTAAGTAATAAAATGTTATTTTATGTGAAAGGCATTGAATTAAAACTTTGGATAAATAGATTTAGCATTCCAGAATGAAAATGTACCACATTTCGGAACATTAGTACCAATATGTGGTTTGCTAGGGCGTTAGCATTTTCTGGTAACTACGGATTTTGAAGCTTTGAAATATTGCTCACTACAAAGCACACAAAAATAAAACTTAGATAAAAAATTCTTAATTTGCATTTGGACGATACAATTATGGGGGAATTTTAAGTTGGCAAATGGGTTAAAGAACTCGTAAAGGCTGGAAGCTTACTTTCTATTCTTGCAATTTTCTGTAAAATTTTTTGGGGGCAGTTTCTACCATTTAGGCAAATGTCAACGTGTAATTTAACTTTGATTTTTTCGGCAATATATAGTTTGAATTTTATTGACAAAAACGTTCTAAATTCAGTTATTTTTGGAATGATGATTTACTAATATGCTTCATAAGTTAGTTGACCTATGACGAGTGAAGATAGTGATATTATATCAGACTGCTTAATTTGGGGATGTTTGAATATTAAATTTTTAACGTAAAAAATTGCATCTATACTAATATATTAAAGCAAAACATCCTTGCCTCAAGCCTCCAAACCCTCAATACTAAATTCTCAGATTTTTGAATTTTTAAAATTTTTAAGCTAAATTTTGATTGTTTTAAGCTTACATCTTGAAATCTAATTGGTAGTTCAATACTTAAATGTCTTGGTAAAAAACTAAATGGAGAAAAATAATTACAGTTAAGTTAAACATGACAATTTTAAAAATTATATTCTTAAATCCTAAATTCTTGAATTTTTTAGCTAAATTTTGACTGGTTGTAAACTTGTACCTTGAAATCTAATTGGCAATTCACTATTTAAGGGTTGGTAAAAAATAAATGAATAAAAATAACTACATTTAAGATGACTTTGTTTGGCTTATTCAGTTTAATGTGACAATTTTTTAAAAATAATATTCTTGAATCCTAAATTCTTGAATTTTTGAATTTAAATTTTTTTCGCAAAACTTTGATTGGTTGTAAACCTAAATCATGAAGATTAATTGGTTGTTTACCATTTAAATGTGTTGGTAAAAAAAATAAATGAAGAAAAAGAATTATGTTTCAATTGACTTTATTGGCTCATTTAGTTTAATGTGACAATAAAAAAAATTAAATTCTTAAATGTTACAAATTAAGGTAATTATTTCTATGCACAAAATTCTCCTCTTTTCATGCCATAATTCTCATCTCTCTCTGTGAAGAGGCAATAATCAACTTCCAGTCTAGTGAAGCTTAGTCAGGTTTCTACGTGTTATTATAGTGATCTTGCTTATCTAAGTGTTACTAAAAAAAATTGATATAATAAAACATAGAGATCTGGTGGCTATTGTCACCTCTTCACATTGAGAGAGAGCACATGTGAGAGAGAGAGACAGAGAAAAAGGAGATAGGAAATATTTAAGGTTGAGATAGCATAGAAAATAAGATGAATGAGGATTTTATGAAAAAGATGGTATTGAATTTAAATTGATAAGGACATGAAAATTGAGGCCTGAAAGGAGGAGAATTTTGTGCATAGAAATAGTTACCTCAATTTGTAACATATAAGAATTTAATTTTTTTATTGTCACATTAAATTTAATGAGCCAATCTAAGTCAACTTAAATGTAATTCTTTTTCTTCATTTATTTTTTCACCAATGCATTTAAATAGTGAACAACCAATAAAACTTCAACATGTAAGCATACAAAAAATTAAAATTTAGCAAAAAAAAACTACAAAATCCAAAAATTCGAGAATTTAGGATTTAAGAATTTAATTTTTAAAATTATCAAATTAAACTTGATAAGCTAATCAAAGTCAACTAAACTGTAACAATTTTCTTCACTTAGTTTTTACTAACACATTTATACAGTGAGCAACCAATCAGATTTCAAGATATAAGTTTACAACCTGTCAAAATTTAGCAATTTCTAACATATAAAAAAATTAATTTTCCAAATATTTACATTAAACTTAATGGACCAATTGAAGCCAACTCAAATGCAATTATTTATCTTTTATATTTTTTTACAAAAACATATAAATAGTGAACAACCAATCATACTTGAACATGTAACTTTACAGCCAATCAAAATTTAGCTAAAATTTTTTAAAATCTAAAACTTCGAGAATTTAGGATCTAAAATTTAAAATTTTAAACTATCACATTAAATTATCTTGTCACATTAAGTTTAATGAGCATATCAAAGTTGACTTTAATGTATATTTCTTCGGTTATTTTTTCTACTAACAGTTGGTGATGGGATCAAGATGTCCAAAAAGTCATAAAAACAAATGCAAAAAAAAAAAAATGGTATAAAACATGGCAAAATTATATAAATATAGAAAACCTTGAAAAGTACAAAGAGACAAGAAAAGATGCAAAAAAGACTATTAGTGAAGCTAAACATAGAGCTTGTGATAATTTATACGCTAGACTAGATACAAAAGAAGAGGGAAGAGACATATATAAACTTGCATAAGCTTGAGAAAGAAAATGCAAAGATTTAGGTAATGCAAAACAATGTTTTGAAAGGAGAAGGCATAAGGCAAGGTGCTCTAACCCTCAAGAGGTAAAGCATAAGCCTTAGGGAGTTGGGGTGGGGCATAAGCCTTTTATGAATTTTATTTTTAGATAAAAATATGTAAATAAATTATATATTTTTAAAAATTTAAGAAAAAAATTAAGAAAATCACAAATATAATGTTAAAAAAATAAATAAATATACATTGCAAACTACTTGTTGGCCTGCCAAGGTCTTAAATTTCTATTTTGACTCAAATTTTAAAGCTCCAAAAATACAGAAATTTCATCAAAATTTTTTATCTTGTTGTCAATTTCAAATTTGATTTGAAAAATTAATAGAAATCAGTAGTAAAGCATATAATTTTTTTACGAAACCTTAGAAATGGTTTATAGACATATTAATGTAAGTTTTATGACTAATATGTTACAAGTTAAATACATCCATGTTGTGTATGAGATGGAAAAGTTGTAATATAATATGTGTATCAAACATATTTTTAAGATAATTTGCATTAAACATATTCAGTTAATACAAATGAAATTTATAAATCATTTAAATATTATTTATTATACAAATAATGATAATTTAGACGTTGATGGTTAAATAAAATGTTGTTGTAAGTTTACTTTTTCATATAATTTCAAAAGCTCTTGTAATAATCTTTTGTTTTGATAAAAAATAAAATAAAATAAATTAAGAGAAAAATTTCACTTCACTCCTAAATCTCTCCATTTGAATTCTAAGGAAATTTTATTCTATAGTAAAAATTTTGATATGTTTCGCTAAATTTTCGCGATAAATTTTG
This sequence comes from Malania oleifera, assembly GCF_029873635.1. Lineage (NCBI taxonomy): Eukaryota > Viridiplantae > Streptophyta > Magnoliopsida > Santalales > Ximeniaceae > Malania > Malania oleifera. The sequence goes on along the minus strand of NC_080428.1, from coordinate 78,871,472 downwards.
GATGATTCGTTAAGATTTCGATGAAAATCATGTAAACAGAAATCGACTGCAATTTCAATCTTCAAGGGTAACAAAAATCAGAAATTTCAACAATTTCATGGAAATTTAAGACCATGTGGCCTACTAACTTGAATTCATGACATAAATCATGACTAGCTATACTATATTATGACATTCCTTTAATATAAACACATAGTTAAAATTTTCTAGCCAATTCCAACTAGAGAATCACACACCCAAAATGCACAAGTCTCAACTAAAAAAGTGCAAAAGGCATGCCTTTTGTACAAATGCATAAGCCCCAACGTGCAATGCATTAGCGTTTTTGGAATTTGTTATTTTAGATTAAACCCAGAAACATTTTAGGCGTGCCTTGCCTTGAGGCTCGAGCCTCAATTGAGACTTTCGAAGCATTGGTGAAAAATGTATAAAAGATGAGAATGATAATATGTTTGTCAAAGTAAAATACATAAAATTAAAGGTGGTGGAGATACTTTAATGAGTTTTTTAATGAAAACCAAATTGAAAGTATGAACTTAGAAGTGACAAATGGGAAAAAAAGAAGACTTATTTGCAAAATTAGACTTAAAGAATTGAAATGACTTAAAAAAAGATGAAAAGTGGGAAATCTATAAGACTGGACAACATCCCAATTGAAGTTTTGAAATGTATAGGGGATAATGGAAGGATATAGTTAACTAATCTATTCAACACTATTAAAAAAACCAAGAAAATGTTGGAGGAATGGAGGAAAAGCTGGCTAGTATCTATATACAAAAATAAAGGTAATATTCAAAACTATAATAACTATCACAGAATCAAATTTATGATTCATATGATGAAATTGTGGGAAAGGGTCGAACAAAGAATAAGTTTAGAAACTCAGGTTTTATGCCTGGGACTCGACAACAAAAGCTATTTATCTTTTAAGAAGGTTAATGGAAAAGTTTATAGGAAAGCAGACGGACTTACATATGATTTTTATTGATCTAGAGAAAACTTATATAATAGAGTACCTAAGAGAAGTTCTTTGGTGGGTCTTAGAAAATAAAGAATTTTCCAATAGATATACTAATTGCATGAAGGATATGAGTGATGGAGTAACTACTAGCATTAGGACTACAGGAGGAGTCTACAAAATTTCCAATCACAATAGGTGAACATCAAGGATCTACTTTGAGAAATTACCTTTTCGCTTTAGTGATTGATAAACTCATTAGGAATATTCAAAACAAGATCCCACAATGTATGTTGTTTGAAGATTATATTGTTTTAATTGATGAAAGTAGGAGGGGAATAGAATCTAAATTAGAACTTTGGAGAACAACTTGAAATTTCTTATGTTTTAGGATAAGTAGAAATAATACAGAATATAAGCAATGTAACATTGTAACTTCAACCACGTAAGGAGGTATATTAAAGATATAAACTTGATAATCAAGAAATTAATAGCACTCGTCAATTCAATATCTTGAATCTATTATGCAAGCAGAAGGAGAAATTGAATAGGATGTAACAAAGTTAAAATATGTCGGGTAAAATCGAAAAGTGCTTCATGCTATGTGACCATAGAATACACTTAAAATTAAAAGGAAAATTTTATAAGACAGCTATAAGACCAACCATGCTTTATGGTCAAAATTTTGGGCAACTACAAAACAACATATACAAACAATAAAAGCTGTCGAAATGAGAATGCTAAGGTGGATGACTGATATAACTTTAAAGGATAAATTAAGGAACAAGCATATTTGCAATAAGTTAAACATAGCACTGAAAGAAAATAAGATTAGGGAAGGAAGGCTTAAATGGTGTAGGCATTTGAAATGCAGGCCAAATGATGCACAAATGAGGAGTGGGCCAGTTATTGTTTATGGAAGTAGAAGGGGTAGGGGTAGATCTAAAATAATATGCAATGAGATAGTGAGAAAGGATTTATAGCTCTTAAGCTAGCTGAGGACAATGCCCTCGATTGTATGAATTGGCAGAAAAAGACTCTACGTAGCTGATTTCACCTAGTGGGACTTAAGGCTTACTGCTGCTGCGGCTATTGTTGCTATTTTTTCACTAACACATTTAAACAGTGAACACATTTTACTAACACATTTAAATAGTGAACAACCAATTAGATTTCAAGACGTAAACTTACAACCAATGTTTTAAAAGGCAGGGGCGTAAGGTGAAGTGTTTTAACCCTCAAACGAGGAGGCGTAAGCCTTAAGGCGTTGGGGCGTAAGCCTTTTGAGAATTTGCTTTTAAGATAAATTATATATGTTTAAAATAAAGTAAAATTTAAGAAAATCACAAATATAATGTAAAAAAGAAAAACTAGATGTACTTTGCAAAATACTTGTTGGCCATTCAGAAATGGCTAACTTGAATACATGACATAAATCATGACAAGATATAGCTATAACATTACAAAGTTCAAACTATTTTCATGTCTTAAGATACAAGTCCAATTATTTTGGAAAGGATGAGGTTCAAGAGTTGTAGAAATAAAGTCATATTATGACATTCCTTTTGTACAAACATGTAGTTAAAATTTTCTAACCAATTCTAACATGAGAATCACACACCCAAAATGCGTACACCTCAACTAAAAAGGTGCAAAAGGCATGCTTTTTGCAAAAATGCGTAAGCCTTAGCATGTAATGTGTTGGCCTTTTTGGAATTTGATATTTTAGATTGAGCCTCAAGGCGTTTTAAGCATGCCTTGCCTTGAGGCGAGCCTCAAGGTGAGCCTTGATTGAGCCTTTTAAAACACTGCTTACAATTAATCAAATGCAGCTAGAATTTTTTGAAATCCAAAAACCTGAGAATTTTTAGGATTGAGGATCTGAAGGCTCTAGAGGAAAGGACGTCCTGTTTTAATATGTTAGTATAGATTAACAAAGTTAAATGGTTCCGATCAATGCAATGCTATTTAATGTAATGAAACCTATTTGAGGCACTACAGACAAGCGGCACATATCATGAATTCATGATCTTCACCGCATCATAACGAAAGACAATACTAAAGATGTATGAATTGATCAGGCAATGAGATTTCACTGCAGTTTTCACCTTAATGACACTAACCACTCAAAAAAATATAAGATTAATTCATTCTTCAAACTAAATACAAGATCAATTAGGCAGAAAATGATCCCCGAACCTTAAAAAAAAACACACTTGCTGAAGAGAAATAACAAAGGGAACTCAATAAATATGGATGACATTATCACTTCCCGAAAAAGCTTGTTGTATAGAAAATAACAAAGAAAATAACATATGAATGCCATTATCACTTCTGTGTCTTTTATCCTCCGAGGATCCTTCTATTACATAACCTCACCACTAAAGGAGCTGCTGCCTACTGGCAAAAATAATCCCAACTTCTGAGCACAACTTTCTTGAATTTGTCAAGAAACCAAAGCCACTACATGACAACATCAAGTAAATGAGCTAATTCAAATTTCAATTTTGGCTTGAACTTTGGTCATCATTGACAATATTTGCAACACCAGCATGTCTGTGCATTTATGTAACTCTGTAACTTGGTTTATTAAATACATGCTATGCTCCATCGCTAGGAAACACGGACACTTCTGGAAGCCTGAAGTGTCGGTGTCCGGCACGTATCGGATACCGATACCTGCCCGACACTCCCCGACAAGTATCCAACACGTGCCAGGAATTAATTGATTTAGTTTTGTTTTTGGACACGATGAAAACACTTTCCAACACTTCGTGACACGACTAGGATACCACCAAGACATTTCTTGCACTAAAATGCTGTGTTTGGTTGCCCTCTTAATTCTGTTAATAAAATCCCATAAAGCAATTGAGGAGAAGTTGAAAGACTGAGAGCCAAGAGGTTCTTTGACATTTGAGTGGTTGGGATTTGAAGAACTAGTGCCTATGTGCCAGCCTTGTAGAGAACTGCCAGACCTCCTGATCCCTAGAACCCCCTGCCCTCTCCCAAAAAATAAAATAAAATACAATAAAACCATCATTCGTTTTCAGCTCTCTGTTCATATATATATAATTTATTGATAAGACATGCTCATTAGCCATGCCCTTGAGTTGTGTTTTTTGTTGTTGAACCAATACTCTGCAATATGAATGTAGTTGATGATTGTATAAGTACAGTTTGTAAAACGTGTAATTGATAATTTTGCATAAATGGTGCTTATATTTCATTTAAAATCAAAACTACTAAAATATTTGTCATCTAAAAGGAAAACATGCCTAAATATAAATATACTTTTGTATTAATTAATTAATGTATCCCTAACGTGTCATATCCTCATTTTTTCAAAATTGTCATATCACCGTGTCAGTGACTCAGTATCATGTCCTATTCATGTCTTGTGTCAGTATCAGTGCTTCCTAGCTCCATCGTGTTTCAAAAGTTAGGAAGTCTCTCAAATCCATTACATGATGCCATTGCGTAAAGATATCGGGTCCCAATACAGATACACCCTACTATAGTGATCAAAACAAAATTACAGCCATAGCCGCTGCTATGGACACTCCACCGCATAGCAGCTGCCATGATCACCATAGGACCACCACAATACTAAAACTCTAAATTATTTGTTTCCTGATGTTTCTGCTTATTTTATCTCTCTGTAGACGCCCCATTTTATCTCTCTTCCCTGCAACTCGCACACAGGGGAGCCTCCATCACCCTCTCCAAGCTCCACTCTCTCCCTCTCACAGTCCTAGCCTCCTTCGCGGCCGTGAGCACCTCCAGACCCCATTAATTCTGGCCACCTGCATTTTCCTCGTCGTCCTCGCCCAGATTCATACCACCAGCCACGCTCCACGCCATCATCGTCATCACACCGAGGAGAACAGGTGCTGCACCTCACTGTAACCGGCGTCATCTCCTTTTCTCCCAACAGCCTCCGAATCTCCCCGAACAACTCGTACCCATCCACGTCCAAGTAATTCTTAGCCAGAACCATAAACTCCTCAAACCCAGCCGTCAAAAACCCATCAAAGCGCATCTCCGGCAATTTAAACCCATTTCCTCTCTCCCGTCCTTCCTTTTTTACACCTGTACACACCCTACCGCCATCCTTCATTTTCATCCCAGAAACTTTCAGAACAAGAGGGAAATCCTCCACATCCAGGGCAGCCAAGTAGTAACTAGATCAGGTCCGAGTTCTGGGAAGTCATCTGCGACGAGCACGGCATCGACCACACCAGCAAGTGCAGCAGCAACTACGACCTACAGGTTGAGCACATCAATGTCTATTACAACGAGGCCGGTGGCGGCAGGAATCCCCAGTTTGTCACTCTTTGGTTGGAGGCACTGGTTCAGGTATCTGATACCATTGTGGAGCCTTGCAATGATACTCTTTCTGTTCATCAGCTTGTTGAGGATGGTGATGAATGAATGGTCCTAGAAAATGAGGCTTTGTATGATATCTGCACCAACCCACTAACTCACACACACTGCACACACAGCACTACACACACACACAGCACTACGCGCACACACAGCACACACAGCATCACGCACACACACTGCACACACCTACACTCACTAACTCATATATTAACTTGTATACTAACCCTTACTGACTCATATACTAACTTGTATACTAACTCTTACTAACTTGTATACCAACTCATATACTAACTTATATACTAACTCACTAACTCATATACTAACTCATGCTAACTCTCATACTAATTCATGCTAACTCTCATACTAACTTCATCTACACACATATTTTACACACATTGTTTACACACCCTTATCCACACACATTTACACACACATTTTACACACAATGTTAACACACTTTTTACACACACTTTACTCACATATTGTTTACACACTTATCCACACACATATACACACACATTTTACACGTACTTCTCACACACACCGGCACACACTCTTAACTCACGCACCACTAACTCATGCACACACCTTTACACACATTCATGCCCACGCACTAACTCACACACCTACATGCACACACCTTTACACACTCATACACACACTGTTAACACACGTTTATACACTGTTAACACACGGCCACGAACACTTACACGGTTGATCCACTGAACTGGTTTTAGACCGGTTTTCTTATTTTATTTTTTTATTTTTGTACCATATTACATAATTGTTCAAAAATTCCAAAAAAATATGAAAAATCACAAAAATTCAAAAAAAAAAAGAGAAAAAATTAGGAAAAATTATTTTTGAGATCCCAAAAATTATTTTGCAATCTCTTCACCCCGAATGAGTCTAAAAACCTCCCCAAAAATAGTATTTCAAAATTTTGGGGAGCGTATTTTGTAACATATTTTCTCCATTTTCTTTCCCTATGATTGCAACAAAAGGGTATGAGCTTTTCAAGCTTCGTGTAACCCCAATTATGAGGGAATATGTATATAAGGTAAATATATTTGTATGGTTCATTTATTTGCATGTCGTAAATTCACAAAGGGAGTAAAATGAAAGACCATTAAGTTTAATTAGGATAATTTTCAATTAATTAGATACCGTTCGTAAGAACGAGTGTGCAGGGGGCGCTCATACCTTCCCCTCACATAACCGAACTCCCGATTCCTGCTTTGGTAACGCAAACCAATTCTACCCTTCATTGGGTAATAGTCAAGTATTCTAACCACACTCCAAGAGGTTAGTGGCGACTCCACCTTCCATGTTTTCCAAAAAATCAAACTTAAAACCACTATTTATTTTGCCCATCCCCGGGGCACCTTCGCTCCACGGGAACGTCGCAACACTCTCGATCATTCTATTCAAAGCATCAGCCACAACTGTGAATAAAAGGAGGAAGTGGATCCACTTGCCTACCACTCATCAAAGCTTTAAATGAGGACTTAGGCTCTCCATTCACAGTTACCAAAAATACCACAAAAGAGAGAGAACCTGCAAACCACTTCCTCCAACCTATCTGAAACCCATCTAAAAACCCCCAAGCAACTTTTTTCATTTTTCGGTAAGAGAAAAGAATTATATTAACAACAAACCAAAGAGTACAAGGAGGGTCAAAAAGATTTCCTCTGGAGAAGAGAAGGGGAGAACAAAAAACAATTAACTTGATCAAAGATTTCAATACAATGTCTTCCCCCCACTCTTCTAACAGCATCTACCACAGCCTCATTCACCACCAGAGCCGCATCTAAGATCTGATGATCGCAATTAAAGCATTCTGATAATGCGAATATTGTCCATTGGCACTCTAGCCAACCTATTAGAAAGAACCCAACCAAAACTTTACACACATTGTTGCCAAATTAGTGGGACAAAAATCCCCGACCCTATAAGAACACCCCTTAACACAGAGTACCACTAGATTCTATTTCTTTTATAGTTACAAGGTTAGTTAAGATCTCGTAAAAACTAGTCACCAAACTAATAGACCTAAAACCCCTCACCCTTCTAAACCAGTACTTAGCTATAAGGGCTATAAAGGCAAATTCACATTGATTCCTCAACCCCGTTAATATAAAACTCCCCAAACACCCTCATAATATCACCCTCTAAAACTTCCCAGCTATTCTATAAAATTTATAAAAAAATAATAAATAAAAAATAAAAACCCACCATAAGAATTATCAAGACCCGCAGCTTTATCCTTATTCAAAACTTCCTTCCATAATTTTTGGCAGTGATATCAAATAGCCCCTAAAATTCCCATGCACCCTACTCTAAAAGGAAAATTTTATTTTCAGACATCATATGAATTATCTTATTTTATTTTCTAAGATATTTTATGTATTTTTCAACAAATTGAAAACATTTTACTGTAAGTATATTTATTATGATTAGATATATCTAACATATATTACTAATAGACCTTTTCTACCTGGAGTTGAAAATTCTAAAAGAAAACTGTTAAATAGTATAAAAGTTGTATATGAACACCAAACAAGAGTCGTGTGGGAAGCTAAGATTGAACTATCATCTAGACATGTAAAGCTACAATAGACCATTAGTGATAAATGTGTGCATATAATATTTCTGAGAAGTATTTTGAAAATTTCAAAAGTATCATTGCCTATCATAATATTTTAGACTACCAAAATATTTTACACATCCACATTTTCATATAGATTTTTTATAATTATTAAATTTTATAGAATGTGCTGGTATTCTTCATGAAATTTTCAATTTTTATTAGAAAATTAAATAGTAAATGAAGCTTTTTTTTACTTCTATAGATAAAAAAAATTATCAATGAAGAAAGAGAATATGCAAAAGCAAGAGAACAAGAATTTTAAAAAAAAAAAAAAAAAAGATAATGTCATTTAAAGGCATCAAAGCTATAAGCCAACAACAAGGTGCTTACCCGCACTGCAGGGTATTCAAAAAAAATAAAGAATTACAAGTGAGTCAACTAAAGACAAACCATCATGCCATCTAGTAACTTGAGAAATCCAGTGGTCATTAAAAACATGAAAGGGCAATGTCATTCCTTTGAAAGCTCTATTATTCCTTTCCTTCCACACAAACCAAAAATGGCAAGGGGAATGAGGAACAAGGCTTTGTTCCTCTCCTTAACCCACTGATGCTTGATTAAGGAAATGGCCAAATCCCACAGGGTTATTATCAAGGAGCAGTGCAAGAGGATGTGATCAACAGTTTCCGCACTTTCTAAACACGAGCGCTTGTTTACAAGGGGCAGCCTCCTTTTTAAAAGATTGTCCACGGTAAGAATTTTCCCAAGAGTTGCCTCCCATGCAAAGAAGGCAATTTTTGTTGGAGTTGCTGTATTCAGATGGGCTTCCAAGAAAGTTACTAAAGTTCCTGCCAGTGAAGTGAGTTAAGGATCTGACCATAAACCTGCCGTTTTTGTACAGGATGCATTGAGATTGTTAGAGGTGTTAACGATAGTGAATTTTGTATAACCAATCATAAAAATCAATGAGATGCTCAATTTCCCAATCTAAAGCATCCCTAATCAAAGGAACGTTCCAAACATCCCCAAGGCCAGATAGTTGAAGATAATTAGTGACAAGAGCATCCTTGTCACAAGCTAAACTGAAAATAGAAGGAAATTTGGTGCCAAGGGGAGATTGACCATATAAAATATCATGCTAGAAGAAAATATTATCCCCATTCCCACTTCAAAGCTGATGAAAGGGAAAAAATCCTCCCAACCTTTTTGACATATTTCCAAACTCCAACACCACGTGCTCCTCTCCCAGCTTTAGTGATCCAACCATTATGCAAAACACCATATTTTGTAGCAATTACTTCCGTCCAAAGGTTATCCTTCTCCTTCATGAACCACCAAAGCCATTTTGCAATAGAGCTACCTTAATCTCTTCACAAATTAGTCAAAGAGATGCCCCATGAACTAAAGCCCAATGTAAAAAAGGAAGGCTCCCCGCTTTGTGAGCGTAAGGGGAGGGTCGTCACAGTGTACACAACCTTACCCCTACTTTTATGCAGAGAGGCAGTTTCCTTGGACTTGAACCCAAGGCCAACCGGTCACAAAGGAGCAATCTAAATCCCAATGTGACACAAAAAAAATAATTCTATTCCATCACAATTCACAAATAGGAAAGCATGACTTAATCTTTGAATATTCTAGCACTCCTATCCACCTAAAAGATCCAAAGAATAGCTTAGCAAGCACAACCATACAAAGCTTTCCCTTTCATACATCTACCAAGCCCTCAAGCTTTCCCAACATAAAATCATCCACTTCCCAACCAATCAATTCACACCTCATCAACGAAAGAAAGAAATTTACACCAAAGCTGCCTATCCACCTAACAATAAAGGAGTAAGTCCTCAATTGTGGTGTGATACTCAATGTAGCTTGGAAGGCTAATGTCCCCTCCAAGATTAAAGCATTTACTTGGAGTTTGGTTCTTAATAGAACTAATATTACTAACTAGTTGCAACTGAGGAGACCTAATAAAGCGACCACTATAAAGAAGCAAGTTGAGCTTAAGCACATGTCATGAGCACATTGACACAAAAACTCATATATATATATAAAAATATATAAATGCAAAGAAATATATTGTGTGCGAGAGAGAGGGAAAGAGTAAAAGTTGAGCTTAAGCACATATCACGAGCACATAGACACAAAACTCATATATATATATATGCAAAGAAATATACTGTGTGAGAGAGAGAGGTAAATATAATAGAGGAGGATAAGGTATCCTCCACTATAGAAAAAAGAATGAAGAAGCAGCAGTGCAGACACAGAAACTCATATATATACATATGCAAAAAAAAATATTGTGAGAGAGAGAGAGAGAGTAAATATATAGAGGATAAGGTATCCTCCACTAGAAAAAAAGGATGAAGCAGCAGGGTCTCCAATCCTTCCATGCATTGATTAATGAAACTCTTATAGAAAAACCATTACCAGGACACCAATGAGATTGCCAACAAAGAATTATTTTAAGAGACAAAAACAGTAAATACAATAAGGAGGACAAAAATCCTCCACTAAAAAGGAAAACCATTAAGGGGGGAAAAATCATAAAACAATTAGTGAAGCCCCACAAGAAACTTTAAAGTTTCTTACAATGCACTCCAACTAAATGCAACAAATCACAACATGTATGTGGCAGGGCCAAAATTTTCCCTTTGGAAAGGGTGAGGGGGAATGAGGAAATAAAATAAATATTTTAAAAAATAATAATGGGGCTACAAGAAAATTTTAAAAGTCAAGACATGGCTCCCCCTGCCTCTAATGCCAGCATGGCACTTCTCCACCAAAACTTCCTCTCCTTAATTTTACTAGAACTCTTTGAGGAACAAGAAATATGATCTCCAAAAAGTAAGGCCACACCCATTACTTCCCAAAAACAAGGAAACAATGCATGACCAAATGAGAATAGTCACCCCATTAGAGTAACAAATCACATATGCAAATCAAGAAATAAAGCTTCAATTGGCCTCCTCCTCTGCATTAAATCATTAGTATTGATTCTTTGAAGGATTGCAGGCATGCAGCCAAAGTGAAAGCCTCAACTTTGGAATGATCCTCAGATTTCCAAATAAAAAGGTTTTGGAGAAAAGAAGCATTGTTAGGTATATGAATTATATAAGCAAAGAATGACTTATAAAAAAGTACCCAGAGAGAGTAAAACCCATCCATTAATGTCACTCCTCACAGAAAAATTCAAGGAATCAAAAGCATTCAAGATTCAACAACAAAATAAAATCATCACTCTAGCAGAACAAAAAACTTCAGAGTTCAAATCTGCTTGACCAAGTGAAAAAAGCACAGAAAAGCTGGAAAGAAAAAAGCAACCCCAATCTAAAGATTCTCCCATAGCATAACACCCATTCTACCTAAAAGCATATGCTTGCTAGGATTTGCCATGTGCCAAAGGAAATTATTGTCTAAAACAAAATGCCATAACCACCTCCCTGCTAAAGAGATGTTTTTAAACACCAAATTACCCACGCTTAGATCCCCTTTACTCTTAGGCTAACAAACAATCCCCCATTTAACAAGCTAATACTACTTATTATCACCTACCTCGGGCCACAAAAAATCTCTCTTACTTTTTCCATCTTCTGAGCCATAAACACTAGAATGCAAAACAAAGACAAATGATACAAATGAATAATTCTGACCCTCTAACATCGAAGAAGAACCCCTCCACCCATCCAAGGTTATGGAGACCTTCTCATGTGTGAGAATGCCTAAATACATAAGAGGCAAATCACAAACCCCAAGACCTACAACCAACCCATACTACAAAGGAACATTAGCAAACTTGTCTGAACTTTTAGATGGAAGAAGTAATTATTAAGGAATAAGAGTAAGCAACAAAACTTCATAGAACAAGATGTCCTCCTAAAGCAACACAAAACTAAAAAATTAAAAACAACTTAAAACGACAAAGCCCTCCAATTTTTTTGCACATTTATGAACCCCAACCCTAGACATCTTTGAATTTACATTTTTAACATGTTTTACCTCACATCTAGTTATCAATATTTAATGGACGAAATATGGCCTTTTATTTTAATAGCTAATGGTTTTAGAAATATATTCTTTCATTTAAATACAAATTTACTTTATCATAAGAAATTAAATTATATTTTTTTATTAAAAAAGAAAGCTTTTACCTACGGGAAGCCCAAAAAAAATTAAAAACAACTTAAAATGACAAAACCATCCAATTTCATTGCACATCTATGAACCACACCCACAGACATTTTTCAATTGATATTTTTAACATGTTTTACCTGACATGTTATCAATATTTAATGGATAAAACTTTGGCCTTTTACTTTGATAGCTAATGGTTTTAGAAAGATATTCTTTCATTTAAATACAAATATTTTTTCTAAAAAAAAAATACCATTACCTAAGGTAAGCCTGTATCTAGATTTGGAAAAATACAATAAAAATAATATTATAACTTTGGATAGGTGGAAAAGTGCTTTATTTTCTAGTGGTCATATTAGCCTTATCCAAGCACATCTCTCTAGCGTGACTTTTTAGAATCCCAGTTGGGTAGCTAGGGAAATTGAGATAGTAATGAGATATTTCTTATGGTTGGGCATAGGGGATAAGAGAGGTCATTTGATTAGCTGGGATCTAAATTGGAGGTCAGCTTGGGTCTTGGAAATTATGCAGCTATTTGAAAACAAAGTTCTATTTCTCAAATGTTCCAGAATTAGGCATTTGCCCAGCACATCTGACCAAAACATCAACATTATTCCCAAAAGGGCAAGTACAAAATACCAATACTGAAATTCAAAACTCAAAATTAAGAGCAAAACACCACTTCTGAGAGTGCCATGAGATTCCTCTATTCTTACTGAAAAAAATTCCTCTCATCTCCCCTCAAAACTTGCATGTCCCACACAACTGAATTGCTTTAATTCCTTATATTTAAGGTAGATGTTGAGTCACCTACCAACCTTTTTTATAGGACCCAACATAAAACTGGTTCAAATACAAAAAGGAATAAAGAAGAGCCATATCTTAGCCTATTGAGCAAAGTTCAAATGTATAAAACAGTATCTTTAACATGCAGAAATGTGTGTGTAGAAGTTTCTGGTGTTCAATAGATGCAATCAAACAAAAAATTTAAACAAACTGCTCTAGAAATTTGCTTTTAATATATATACTTAACTATGTTCCAACAAATCACAATCAATAAGATAGAATTTGGTGATTTATCTTACCTCCACACATGTAAAAACTAAATATTTCTATATAACAGAAGGCTTCTGTTTAATAAAGTAATTACAAATAGATGAAGCTTGAGTGCAGACTACAAAGAACAAAAGATCTTTGACAGATAAACAGAGGGAAACAAACTTGGCAAAACTCAAGTGCAGGTAAGTACTCACCTGGATATTCCCAACTTTGGTGATGAGCCCAATTAGAATTGCCCCATTCCTACAAGCACTCATGAAAACAAAGATTAGTTCATATTTGAAGCAAAAAACAGAAGTTGCATCACACTCTCAATCACACTTCAGGACTAATGGGCTTGACAAACTATTACAGCATGGTCTTCCAAAAACTAGAAAAGCTACAGTACGGACATGCGCCCACACGCACAGACAGAGAATCCTCATCCACATACAAAAAGGCCACACTATTACTATTACCATCCTGCCTTTCTTTAAGGAAAAAAATGAAAAGCAAGTTCACAGTGTTCAATTTAAGTGAAATCCACTGCTTTATACAAAATTATAATGAGAATAGCAAATGGCCGTTGTAGATTCGTAGAATCAGTCACGAAATTATACACAGCCATAGTAGTTATAGCTACCAACAAATACCAGAAAGGCTCGCTTAATGCATTCGTTCAGATGCTAAACAATAAGGAGAAATGGCAAGCCATAAAATTTCAAATTAGATGGAAAAGGATTACCAACAAAAAAGAAAGCAAGTTACCAATCAACAAAATTAGCAAATACACGCAAATACGATGAAGCCCTGTAGCAACACAGAGCCTAAGACTGGGCTATTATATAGAACCTGCCTTTCGAAAGTAAAAAGAAGTTAATTTCTTCCTTGATTCGAACCCAATTTTATAAAATAAATTGGTAGCGAGTAGAAAGAGCAACATTAAGAACGAGACCTAAAATCAAACATAAATGGATGCAGAAACTCTGGTACGCACCTGGTTGACCTGAGGATAAGGTGGAGGAACTTGGGAGTGAGGATGATGAGGAGGAGGAAGGTGAGGGGGAGGCACGGAGGCGCGAGGAGGCGGAGGGAACTGACTGTGAGGTGGGTAAGCAGGATAAGGGTTGTGGAGAGCCGGCGCAGGATAAGCGGAGGGAGGAAGATGATCGGAGTGGGGTGGCGCGGCCCACTGAGGCGGTGGAGACGGAGGCTGCGACGGGTGGTACTGAAATTGCCCAGGGTACCAAGGGCCTTGTGAAGGGACTGGCTGTCTTGGTGGTGCGTGGTGGTGGGGGAGATTGAGGTGGGGATCCGCCATGGATGACGGCGGAGGGGGCGGTCTCATAAACCGATGAGACTGTTGAAACGCGTCCATGTTCGTTCCCTCCCCTTCGCGAAGGTGGTGGGGACGGGTGGAAGTGGTGGTGCGGGCGGAGAATTGGCGTTTGGGGCTGTGGCCTTTGGGTTTTTGCCCTGCGGGTTTGGAAATGCAATCTAGAGATAAGCGAATGGGAAGGGCAAAAGTGGGTTTTAAAAGGGAGGAGCAGAGATGTTTCGGTGAGACCGAATGCAGGAGATATGCCCATAGGAAGGAGAACCTCCTGTGTGGCGTTTATATACGGATCAATCCTGACTCAACCTAATTAATAAATTAGTCGAGTTCGGATGGCACCATCTATTTAACTTTTTATAAATAAATAAAAAAAAATTTCTCTCTCTCTCTCTCTCTCTCTCTCTATATATATATATATATATAAATTATGATATTTGATAAATGTATGTTATATTATGGATTTTTTAAATAAATACAGTTAAGATACAAGTTATATAATTATATTTTTTGAAATATTTAGCAAAAAAATGATAAATAGGTTGTAAGTACTATTTTTTGAATTTCAAATCACTTTGTTTAAAAAAATATTTAAATGTAAAAATAAATTAAATAATAAATAAGTACTATTAACTCACAAATATTAAGATATTAATGGAAAATAAATAAATGAGTGTTGTTTTTTTAAAAATAAAATAAAAAGAAGATTTAACTCATATTTGATGAAATTTTAAATAAAAAATTAAAACAAATATATTATATATTTATTAACAGGTACTCATTTATAACTCGTTTATTAATTAGGTAAATTTGGATTTATGATTTACTCATTTGTAAACGGGTTAACCCGAACCCAACCCATTTAACTCTCACCCATTTATGACCCAACCCGCTGGCTCGTTTTGCCACCCTTATGCTTTTGTAATAGGTTTTGCATGCTCAAATCTTTACCGTGTAAGGAAAACAAAAATATGGTTTAGTGATGCACAAATCAAAATGTAGGTGCATTTGAGTATAAATTATTAAAAGCTCATGACGCTAATCTTATATTTGGAGGAGTCTTAAATTTAGATTTGTATTGGATGTGGATAAGGTGTAATCAAAATCCAAAGTCTAAAATTCATGCTTCCAAATACTAGCTAAGTATTTTTCAAAATATTAGTATTATGTTATGTCCAAATTTATTTGTGACTTGTAAGATTATTGTGGCAGTTATTGAGAATTCTTCTCAGCCAAATTGGTCGACATATATTCAGTCAAGTCACATGACCTAAGGTGGTTACATTTAGAATAATATTCCCACACAACTGAGAGCACACATAGGGCTATACATAATACGTAGTCATAAAGACAAATAACAATACACACTCACAATACACAAAGTACAAAAAAAAAAAAAGGTCCACTTTATCATTTATCCAACAAGGTGCAAATATACAGTATTTGGGAGCATGAAATTCAGGCTTTAGATTTAGATTTATATGGATTTAGATTAAATTCAATATAATTTTTTTTCTATATTTTATCTAAATTTACACTAATTCAAATATGTGGTCCACAATCAAAGTTCTTGTATATAAAGTAAGAGTTTAGGAAAGAATTATACATAGGGTCACAATCTCTCCCGTCTCACTAGAAGTAGTTCCCTTTATATTATCACCTACGACATTCTCCTACCTAATGTGTCAATATAGTCAACTTTCAACTTAAGAAGTTTATGATTTAAAGGTGTCTAATCTATGGTCTCTTCTATTTTTCTTGAAATTCAAGAAGTCTTGCAAGATTTTTCGGTCTTCTCTCAACTATTTTTTTTTTTTTTCTCCCAACCCATTCTAGTTGATAACCTACTTCCTTGACGGCTCTATAAACAAAAATCTCCTTTGCTTTATGTACATTGGGATCTTTTTTGCATATGCATGGTACAACTTCAGGTTGCTAACATATCATAATCGTCCACTCTAGTGATTGAATTTGGTACAACGCTCACTTTTTCCATGACTTGGATTGATTTGTCTCCCTTGCATACGATCTTTTCTCCTTTTTACAAATTTGAAACATTTCTTGCGGCACTCCTCATGCGCTTGAGAAATTTCTACATTTTTGTCTCTTTTTTTTTTTTTAGTAAAATGATATGCTTTCTCTTTACATTGTACATCATATCAAGGGTATACAATAAAGCTAGTTGCTAACTTACGACAATCTCAAAATCACTTTTGCTAGTTGTGAAAGTTTCTCAAAGTTATTACAAAATTAAGCAACATCTAGTTAGGAAAGCCTTTTGATTTAAATAGTTTTTCAATGCTCAATTTAAGGCCTAATCCCTTTAGACAAAAATGTCCAATGTTGGACTAATAAGGCCTAATCCCTTCATCATTGTGAAATTTGGTTGTGACGAATAAGGGCTAATCCTTTCATCATCAAGATGTTGGACTAAAGAGTCCAACCTTGAATGTTTAGGTATCTTTATAACTGAGACGTTCTTCACATCCGTTGGACTACACAAAACCGAGGAAGAGGCTTGGTATAATGTTCTTCATTCCTTCATTTTTTAAATGAACATAACTTTTTCTACCTTTTAACTCCTAAATATTTAGTTTCTATCATGATGGTACTATAAATTTTTCTTTTTGCCTTGACTACCAGGATCATTAGGAATTCAAGGAACAAAGAAGTCATTAATAGCAAAAAGTTCTATCTTTACACTCCCAAGCAAGCTTACTCTTACTCTATAATTTGAAGACAAACACTATGGTACCTTTTTCTTCAATTGATGCCCAATAGACACTCAAATTGGTCAAATGGCAAAGTGGGATCACCTGATAATGGCTGTATAAAAATTTATGTAGAAAGTAACTTCATAGGAAATTTAAATTCATTTACGCTACATTTGGGAACATCAATTTCGAACCTTAAATTTAAATTTGAGTAAATTTAGACAAATTTGAATACTATTTTATATCATAACAAATTCAAATTCAAATCCCGGGTTTCTCCAAACATAAAGCTGGGGTTCGGGATGTCAATCCACATTATCTTGCAGAGATTCAATAAGCAAGAGCATATTCCTTTCAGAAGTATGATTATCGCCCTCAAAAAGAAAATCTCATTGAAGATACTAAATGTGCCCTAACAGAGGCTGAAGTTATTGTGTGCAGGTTCTGCGCGAATGCCCAAATCAGGGGCTAACCAAAGAAAAGATTCAATCATATGGAATTACTGGCGTGGTGGGCTTGAAAACCTTCGGCTGGCAGATGCAACTAGAGTTTATCATATTAGGATTTAATTGATTTTTTTTTATTTTGTTTTTTCTTTCTTCATTTAATCTACTTTCTTCACCAAAATAATAATAATAATTATCGTCAAGCTTAGAGATTGCTCGTTGGACAAATTGCAATAGCAAAATAAATAACTAAATGGGAAATCTATGACTGATACTTCTTAAATGAGTCTTCATACAAGTAATGCAATAGTCTTTATTGACATGACCATCCAAGCTCAACTCAATCCAGCAATTCCAGCTTCTATGTTTCTTCTGTCTACCCTAGGGATTTTCACAAGCTGCAAAGCATGGATGCATTTAATTTCAGTAGCATGCTATGGATCCAACTATGTTCTGCAGTACAAGTCATTCCACGCCCATCCACTCCTTACACAGCATGGCTGTAATATAATATGATGTATAAAACATCAGAAATAATCAAATAATCATCAAAAACATCAAACATCAAACATCAAAAGGCTTTATGACATAATAGATAAATCATCCAATCATCCTTCTTTTTTATCAGTATCTGATATGGAAGCATTTTTCTTACTGTCGTATCAACAATATGCACCTATGTGCTTTCGTAGAAGTATATTCCAGGTGTTAAGAAAGAGTAAAAGAATAACATAAAAAATAATGTGATGTCATAGATTTTGTTTGGTCTACCTTCCACACTACCGCGAATTGACATCGCTGCACTTAACTGCTTCAATTGTACTTCTTGAGTTTCTCTTTTCCCAAAAAAAAATTCCAACTTTTGTCGATGTATAATATGTTGTAAATATAAGGGGTTTAGCAGTGAAAAAGAATTGCTCGAACCTCCATAATGCATCTAATTAGGATTTAGGAGTAGCTCAGATGAGAAACAAAATGGAATGTTTGATACATCTGTCTCCAACATCATGCCACGGCATCAGCCTGTCTTCTTGTCAATCGTGCATACAATCCATCTTCCAGGAGAAGCTCCTTATGGTTGCCCATCTGCATGAAAGTAGAGAAGTCACACCTGTAGCTAGCCCTAGAGACTGGGGTACGTAAATAAGTGCCAAACATGATATAATCACATTTTTTTTAAGCAGGTCATAAACAATGCAAGAATCTGGATAGGAAACTAGTCACTCATTCAGAATGCCACTAGAAAAACTGTAAATTTGCATAGGATACACTCAACAGAACGCAACAATTTTCATCTGCATTATAAAATAGTTAGCAGAATGAGACCACACACTACTACTGAGCTAATGGCCTCGTGGTGCAGTGTTCCTGTCACCTTGCCATGGTATTGGAATTTTGGTTCAGATACCATGAGGTGCACCAGGAAAAGATGTGACAAAACCTTGGCAGGGTTCATGTGTGTGCAGCTACAGCATCACTGGTTGTCACGGACTGAACACTTCACAGGTGTGAAGTGTTTAGTCCATGACACTGGTGTACCTTTTCAGGTAACCCAATTTCAATAAATATTCTCTTGCCAACTTCTAGAAAATGATGGATAAAAATTCAAAATGAAGTTTTCCTAACTGACATGATTGGCAGAGTATCTACCTCGATAATTTGACCATCATCCATTACCACAATTCTGTCAGCAGCTTGTATCGTCGATAGCCTGCAAAAAGAAAGCAGTTAAAAATTAAACATGTAATGAATACACAGATAATATTTGGAGAACTAACCTGTGTGCAATTACTATGACAGTTCTCTTTGTCCTTGAGTCATTTCTGACAGCCCGAAGAACACCCTACACATAATGGCAGTGATAAAATGAGGGAAGGGAGATAATAATTTGTAATCACACAATAATTTTTCCCTTTTGATCTCAAATATAGCCACCTTGACGTTGTGTTCGGTCTCTGCATCAAGGGCACTAGTGGCTTCATCGAGGATTAAAATGGTTGGATCCCTAAGAATGGCCCGGGCAATTGCAATTCGCTGCTTTTGCCCCCCACTGAGCAAATCATCATCAACTATGGTTTTGTAGCCGTTCGGTAGAGAGGAGATGAAATCATGAGCATAAGCCTGCCTAGCAGCCCACTCCACGTCCTCCTGCTTGACATCTCTAGGACATCCATATTTTATGTTTGAACTGATATCTGTTCGCAGAAGTCGGGGCTCCTGCTCAAAATATTACATGAGGAACAAACTATCTTAAAGTTCACTTAATGTCATTAATACTTGAAATTAGGAAGAACCTGTCCCACAAATCCAATTTTTTCTCTAAGCCACTTGACGTCCAACTCTCTAAGAGGGAAGCCATCAATCAATATCTGCAATCAAAATGACAGTTAGCAATGAAAGGTTCAGCTAAGGCACACCCAAGTATTAAATATTTAATAAGAAGCAAGACAGAAACAACTGATAGCTGGTTAATAGCAGTCTAGGGGTGGGCGGGGTGGGCATAGTTCAGTTAACAGAACCATGCCCCTAGAACCATTAACTAAACCGAAGTCTTTAGTTCGCTAGAAAATGTGAATCAAAACCAAACCGTTTCAAATGGTTCACGAATCATGGATGATTTTTAATCCAATATCCAATGGTTAATCTAACCTTAGATCCAACTTACAATTTCAAGGTCATTACCAATTAATATTTTTCTTTTATTATTATAGACATGCAAATTTTATGATTCAAACTTGAAACTTCAAGCGTCAATAGGTAGTCATATAAATTTATTAACTTCAAATTAGCATCCAACATACACTTAAAAACATCCACCAATGAATTGAGCATAAACAAAATCCATAATCCAAGTTCTAACTCTTAGAAAAATAGAATTAACTAATCCAAGCTCTAAATTGTTGAAAATAATGTAAATTATTAAACAATTATATAATATAAATTTATATAACATATACAATTTTAGATCAACGGCAAGGTTGCTCCTTTATGACCGGTTGGTCACAGGTTTGAGTTGACAGTCTCTCTGAATAAAAAAAGGGGTAAGGCTATGTACATTGTGACGGCCCTCCTACCCTCGCAAAGAAGGGAGCCTTGTCGCTTGAGGATGCCCTTTTTTATTTTTATATATTTATAATACATTGGTTTTGTCTGATTAACCGGTTATTGGATGGGCTGAAGCCGCTGAACTGAAAACAAACTGTTAATAGAAAAAATTCAAAACTAACAGAAACTGAACCAAAAAAATGGTTAACCCATTTTTCAGTTTGGTCTGGCGGTTTGATTCGGTTTTTCAGTTTTTCTTGCCCATCACTAAATAGCACATTTTCAGTATCGCACAATAGCTATTAATCGAAATATTGTAAAAGAATTAAGATAACTGACATTAAAGGACAAGAAAAGATGACTAATGTGAAAGGCAACATGCCCACACACTTGTATGTGTATGCAGATTCACAAGTAAATCACCTGCTCTATCTGCACATTTAAACACACACACACACCGCCGCACATATTATAGCTAATGCATTAAAGTTCAATACAATAAGAAAGAAAAAGATTACCTGACCACTTGTTGGCTCATAAAGACGGAGTAGAAGATTCACCAATGTGCTTTTTCCACTACCACTAAGTCCAACCTTGCCAAAATTTTGTTTATTATCCATATGGTGAATATTAAGAAGCAATAAAGACAAAGAAAACAGAAAATTTCTTACAATTGCAACCACTTCATTTGGATGCACTGAAATGTTAACATGCTGCAGTACGGGTACCTATTCAATTGTTTCCACGGTAGCACCAAACCATAACAAAAAAATAAATAAATAAATTATGCACTTGGATTGGAATCAATCAATCAATTAGTGCAATCATAGTAGTCAAAGTATAAGGGAAGATCAAGCAATCCACATTTGAGACTATGATAAATGCCCAAAGGCAACGATGTTACATCCAGACCATCATGAAAAACAGCATCCCCAAATGTGAATATAAGGCTGTATGCATCATGCCCTTCCCAAACCATATGGTGGGAGCCTTCTGCACTGGGTGTTGCATATAAGTCTGCCATTGTTTATCTAAGGCCAAACCCAGTAACCGCACAGCAACAGAGAAAGATTGCATAAATGGAAATGCTTTACTGAGGCGGGAAAAAACAGTCGGTACTGGAATTATACTAAAAAAAATATAAAAATAAAAAAAGAACACCCTCCATGATAAAAACAAAAAAAAAAATGTGGGCTCAGGGTATGATACATTTTTTATTATCAAAAGCAAGACTATTTAATGGCTATCCCGTCAAATGAAATGTTGAAATGTGACAGACATCCTGTTGGACATTTTGCTAGAACTTACATTCAAACCCAACACATCCACATAACACCTGCCCCCAGCTCCCGAAAAGGAAAAAAAGAATGAATGAAACAACAACAACAAACCCACGCAATACACCAAGGGCATTTCATTTTACTGCTCATAATGATATCAATGATTAGCAAGAAAATAATTAAAAATGTCTAGTTAATCTACTACCTAAGCTTTACTAACCACTAAGAGTTCCTTCTATATGTAAACCACCTAGAAAGGCAAAAGGCTCATATCCTGCACTCCCATGCCCATCGGGCAGCAACTACAATTAAGTCCTCTTTAGGGGTTCTCCTGAGCAGTGAAATAGGTTTTTTCATGGAGAAATCGTGTAAGTTGCTCTCAACAGTTCTATACAAGCTACAAAATCCTTTCAATTGATGACCCTATCTGAAATCAGGTAAATCCATGCCCGCTGATTGGATTTAGGCACCCCTTGTAAGCAATTGAGAAAAGTAATATGAACTGGCAAACAAAAACACATGACCCAGTGCACATGCCCACACTATACTGTAGTTCTTTTTCCTCTCTCTCTCTCTCTCTCTTGTTGGGTGCTTGAGTGGAGGATTTATGCAGTGCACTCACATAACAAGTTAGAAGAGTTACAAGCACAGGTAAAGACAAAATTCCCATATTAAAAGGATTGAAAAACATACTGCTTCCCTTGAAGGATAACGAAAAGATATGTCCACAAACTCAATATGTCCCATCAGCCCTTCCAACTTTAATCCTGTTAATGCAGTAACAAGCATTAACTAATTGATCAAAAAAGATTAAAATAAAATAAAATTAAGAATAAGATTTGCAGGGGCCAGAGGAAACATGGACAAGATTCAATCAATTGAAAACAACTTAATAATACTTGTTCAACACTTCTGCTTAAAATACTAAAATGCTTGCCTTTTGATACAAATTGCTCACTTGGCAATAGATCCATCAATTGAAAAACTTTCTCACTTGCGCCAACAGATTGCATCAATGATGAGATACTGTCCCCTATCCACCATGTTGAATAAATCAGCCATTCACTATACAGTATAAACTTCGTAAGTTGCTCAGCTGTTATATGACCAGCCAGAATTGACATCCCTCCAATCAGCACAGCAATAGCCTATAAAATTAAATGTGCTGGGTCAAGTAAAAGCCAATGTTGGATCAGAAATAAAAAATTCTTTTTTTAGATGAAATGATATAGTGTACACCAAAGCATAACATTCCAGTAATAAATCTCCAAAAATTCCCAATTGTAACATCATCCAATTAATGATAATATTCCAAGCACCTCTACTTATAATTCTTTACAATTTACATATACTAGGTACTGTAGGAGTTACAAATGCATTCAGATTAACTGCAACAATACATTACCTATACAAAAAAAAAGAGTATCTAAATTACAGAAGTCAAGATGCATTCAGGAATATAATTAATTTGAGAGGGAAACATGATCCAATAACACTCAGAGTAAGTGGCATCAATATACTGCAACGCGAGTTCATTCAATGTTGGAAGCAACAATAGTGGCCAATTTACACAGAAACATTTCATTTCAAAAGTGAACTCCTGAAGAGGATCGCTTTTATCAATGAACCCGGGGCTTCTTCCAGAGAAGATAACTTTGGTCAATATAAGATTTTCAGTAAGTCTCCCAAATCTAAATACTGAACAACATTTGAAGTGAATGATCCTATGAACATTAGGGGGAAGGGAAAAAAAAAAAGTCCTCAAAATATATGATTACAAACAGATGACCTGTCATCTCACAATATATATGATCCAAAGAAATATGACTAAATTACCAAAAAAGTCTAAAAATAAATAGCTATTTTATAAAAATCTCAAAACATAAACAAACTCGTTCTCATGGAAATGATATTATTCCTGACCAAATCAACCTTCATGGAAGAGCTAAACCTGTGTTGAGTGATAAAGAGTGTTGAAGCTCAGATTCCAAAATCCAAATGCAGCACTTTGTCGCAAGCTAATGTCAGCCAATTTTCCCAGCCAAAGCTTGTACCTGTCCACCATAGCAGGACAAGTCTGTCAAAATATCGTGAGTATGTGTGTAGCAGCCTTTCTCATTCAGTTTGTCCATGTTTCGGGAGCAAAAATACAGAAAAATAAAAGAATGGCCAAAGACAAAATTATCACAAAACAAATATATAATTTAAAAAAAAAAATGAGGAAGAACTGCTAGCAAAAATAATTGCCTTTCCAGTTCTTGTTTCTCGGTTCCATATACACGCACAGTCCGCATCAAAGAGCATGTCTCTTGCGCAACCTATAAGTAAAAAAAAAAGTGTGTTTATTGTAAATATTTGCGTAAAAAATACAAATAAAATTTCTGACATTACTTCATTGGCAGAAGCAGTGAACTCTTGAACTAGCTTTGCAGCTTTCCTTTGGTACCTACACAAAGAGAACAAAGTTCAAATAATGAAATAATAATTAAAATAAAATACAATACAAAAGGCAAAGTAGTAAATTACATAGGACAGTACATGCAAAGAACAATTGGAAAAAAAGAAAAACAAAATGAGTGCAGACATTTGGATACACACAGTTTCTTCATTCCTTTATCATGTGCTGCGGATATGGAGATGCAATATTAGATAATTTCCCTCGTCTGAATCTTCATTCTTTTTTTCCAACCCCCCTTTTTTTATCTGATTTCCTGTCTCATCTAAGATAACCAAAAGGTGTTCCTGTCTATCTTAATTCTAAAGCATATGCTTACCTTTGAATTCTAGAATATTATTAGTAACAACTCAAGTTTTGGCAGGAAACTTGAGATAAGAAAATGTATAAAATCTTACTGGCCATAGACGAGCATAATCGTTGATAGAGTACAACAAATTGCCAATGTACATAATCCAAGTGGCCATGATAAAATCAGCAAGTAGATCAATGCACCAGTGCCCTGATTTAGAAGGAAAAAGAATAATCAAATTACATCTCAAATGGCAGACAAAATAAACAAACATTAGTTAATTAGCAAAGTCACCTGAAGAACATTTCGTAATATGAAATTAAGGTCATTTCCAATAACACGTGACACTTGCTGACAATCTGCCCCAAGCCTACTTGTCAAATCACCAACTGTTACAGTGTCAAAAAAGGATATATCCTACAAAAGAGGCCAAACCCAAGTCAAACCAACATATAAACCAAGAAATTCAGTGAGAAACAGCCTGCTTGAGATGCACGTAGCAACAAACGTTTCAGCATAGCCACTCTAGATATTTCCAAACCTGAAAAAGAAGAGTGGAATATAATGTTTCTCTCATTCGCTTGACCTGCAAAATTTTATAGAAACAACAATAAGTTTGGTGAAAAAAACACAACAAACATTTAAATAAGGGCATAACACAAGCAGAAGTTGTATGTTGCATATATTTGAAGACAACACAAGCTTTGAGCATTTCACATTCACCATGAGCATGCATGACACAGAGATAATCTCTCGTGATCGCATCATGGATGGGAAGTAATGCTCAAAAACATCCAAGGAATCTAGAACTGACTGTGTAATTTACACAATCCCAGAGTCTATCACCTAGAAAAACTCATGGCATTAAAAATTCCTTCTTTAGCTGATCCAAGAAATAGTTGAATGGTAGAAGAGTTGAAAGACTGTAAAAGGTTTGACTCAAGCATCCAAGGGCAGGGACATATGCATCTGTAATCATGAAATACTTTCCTCCTCTTCAAGGGAAAATTTTCTAAAGAATAAATCAGGGTACAGGAACTCACAAGGATCATATTCGCAATGCCGAAACAGCAACCTCGTAGACCACTGAAATTCAAACAAACAGAATATGAGGTCAGCAGCTCTGTTGGATAGTTTATCCAGATGGCTCAAAATTCACTAGAGTATACAAGGGCTCAACATAAAACAGATTGAAACATTTAAAATGATTACAAGTATTCAGCAAGATAATTATACGTGACAATTTCTGTCTTGGCCACTAGTGTTGACCTATATACATGCCGATGCAATTTGATGGAATGTAACCCTAGATTGGAAGTAGTAATGGATTCACATAACCTATTCACAATTAACCTGCGGACACTCCGCAATTAACAGTCTGCGTCCAACCTTTTCCAGAAGCAAACTCACAAATCACTAGTGTTTTGTTTTGCTCCTACTTATATTATTAGGACTCTAGAGTGGAGAAACTTTTCTATAATGAAGGCCAATTGTGTAAATGGTGAATTAAAGAAAGGAAAACAAATACAACCAGATTCAGGTAAAGCATGGAACAGGAACAATTAAGGAAAAAGCAACAATCAACAACATTGTAACTTTCATAGCAACTCAAGCACCATTAACTTGTAGTTCATTTGAGAGAACTTCAACCCAGGAAAATTTCCTAGATTCAGTTTTTTTTTGTGGTTAATTGTACATATCACACATACACACGAATATGTGGATAATTTTATCTCCAGTTAAATATCATTTTTAAAATGACATCACAAAATTACTGGCCCAGATACTGGAGTGATTGATAAGAAAATGTAGATGTCAATTCAAGTCCCATTAGTGAGAGAGCATGGAATTTAAAAAGGGAAATGTCACTGAGTCCTTGAGGCATATTGAGGTGATGGTTCTATAGTGTCATAGTTAGCAATGGCAAATTAATTCATTGCGTGATTGTCACTATAAATGAAAAATTTACTTTTCCAAGTTACATTGTTATGAAGTTATTTGCAGCGGCAACAGCAATAGCAGCAACAACACAACAACAGTAACAATAAGGAGAAGTATGGTATTAGCTAATCATAAAAACAATTAGAGTTGCATATGAGTGGAATAAAAGCATCTGGCTTTAAATCAAGCATGTGAGGAACAAAATTTGGCACTATTACGGTATAACCCATCAGTAGAATATCTTACAACAGCTCTGTGAGGTGTTGATAACAAACAATGCATTCTAGAATTTACTCTACAAACACTAAGCAGTGTAGAAACAGAGTCTGTTGTTTGCATGCAGTGTAAAGAGAAGAGGGCTCGGACCGTACAAGATTTTGACCTGCATATTCCTGAAGTGATACATAACACAACTAAAAGACGCAAATTCCGGTGCAACACCAAGACTTCTCCACTCTGTGCTGAAAAGATTGATGCTGTCAAGAAATGGGGTATGGAGATCTCTGAAAGCTGAACCACAGAAGTGATATTTAAGAATGTTAATAAAGAATTTGAAAAGTAAACAGCTTAACTAAATGCAAGCTTATCTGACAACAAAAAAATTCTCTCCAGGTTAGTTCAAAGTGCTGCAATATTGTCGGTCATAAAAAAATAGCCCAATAAAGAGAAATCATAAATTAGTGACTTATAGAACTGTTGCTTTTTTTTTTTTTTTCATTATCATATTTGGGCCTAAGAGAGCACATTAAAAGTAGAGGATAATTAGAATCTGAGCTAAACCTATGGAGATAATTTAAAATTTGCAGGTTTCAGGGCATGTAAGAAAGAATACACGAAATAATTCTAGTGACAGTGATCATAAGTATTCATCTCCAAAATTAAAAGGAGAACTTTGCAGGGCATTTGTAAGATCAGTCATATCAAAACATTTGTGGGAGGGGGGAGAGAACAAAAAACAACACATGCAAAAACAATTGCAGCTAAATGAGAGTGGTTAAGGGGTACAACTTTAAAAGCTAAAATGAAAAAATGAACACATTTGTATTAAGATAAGAATACTGCCTGTGGAAGACAAGGTAAGAGTGTTTACGATGGTTTGGGCGGTTGCAAAGTAGATAACACGCTAGTGGAAAAGGGTAACTTGAGTAAGCTTAGAAATAGTAAGAGTAGGAAGGGCATATCTAAAAAATCCTGGATTGAGGTGGTAAATAAGGATCAATCAGCCCTCCAGGTTTCTAAGGATGTTACTTTGGATCAACTTACTAGTACAATGACAGAAAAGACTCGTATAGATGATCCCAAGGGTTTCATTGAAAACTAACTGAGCTCCTTCCACCTGATCGATGAAGGAAGAAGCTGGAGACAGAAATCCAGGCTGATCAAGAGGGGTTCAGACTACTTGCACCTGATCCTACTCAAGCACATGGACATACCGTGGGCTTGTGATTGGATGATGCTCCTAATGGCTGAAAGGTCATTAAGGGGCTGAAGGAGGTTTGCAGAAGCGGCAAGAGGGTTTTGGGGGCTTTCGTAGTGGAAAGGGGAGGAAGATGAAGTCTGAAACTGGTCGAGAGCTCCAAAGGAAGAAGATGGTGCATAACATTGCTTGGTCAGGAGGTGGCGAAATCAACTGTTTGATGGGGGCAAATCTTTTTTTGTGGAAAAATAGTTAGAAAAAGGGGAATCTATGGGCTAGAAAATAGATCGAGCAACCCACCCACAACTAAACCCAGCTCCTACACTTCTAGGTTTCAATTTCTGAGTAATGCTCTACTTGGGAGGATGGTGGGCAGTAACAGAGTCTCTTTAGCAACTAAGAAAGTGGCAAACAGATCCTATGAGGTGCCAGCTGGAGTCACCGTCTATGAAATGTTGAAATCTTTCCTCTTTCTATTCCGGCCATACAAGGAGGCTCAGATTTGACAGAAAATGAAGAGAACGGGCTGAGGGCATTTGGCAGGGAAACCAGTGGCCTCACAAGGTTCCCGAGCAGACGAAAACAATTTGGATTGAAGTGATGAGACTTCCAGTGCTAAGGAGGTGTGGATTTCACAATGGAGAGGTTTGAATGGAGATTTCCATGATCGAAACACTATTTATTGAAAGGGGGGTGATAAACTCTGATTAGGGTACCCTTTTGAGTTCGCAACATAATTTTATATCTCTCTTCACCATTCCAGTGCTGTTACTAACAGATTGGAGAGACTTTTAGGGACAGTTCTTACTGGGCAGGGATGCTGATAACAGAAATTTTCATCTAGATAATGTGGACACAGAGTGCTATCCAATCAGATTTGAGGGGCAAGAACTCAGAAGCTTTTTAGCCTTTTTTAATTGTGTGTTGTTAGCCAAATAGCTTTGGAATTAGCTGACTAGAGTGGAGGACTGTGGAAGGAGATGGTTATAGGTACATATGAGAGGATGCTGATTCTCCAAAGTGGTAAGATTAATGTTGCCTAGAACATGGAACGTTTTGGTTTGTGGAACAGGAACAGGATTGTGGTATGGAACATGCTCTAAAATGTGGAACGTTAAGGGTATACACATTAGATATATTGGTGGAAAAAAGTGTGACGGCACTTGTATATTTTGGAGAGGATGTTGAGCAGTTTCTATATCTAGAGAGATTTTCTGTTGTGGAATAGTTTTATAATGATAGAAATAGAATTAAAATGTGATGATTCCCCACTTTTACCCAATAAAAATTTATGTTATGTTAAAAATATTGAACTGAAACTTTGGGATTGTTAGAATTAGCGTTTCAGAATGAAAATGTACTACATTTTGGAACGTTCATGACAATACATGATTCCCTAGGGTGTTCGCGTTTTTTGGTAACTACTTGGAAGTTCTTATGGGGTTAGTGTTTGGAAAGTATCATAAACTGTAAGGCAGATTTCTCTAAAATTATTTGTTTGGAAACACACAATGTCCATAAAATTAGATTTGGTTGTATTGCTGGTGCAGTGGTACAAACCTAAAAGATGCTTTCCCAATCCTGTTCAATTTGTCCAGTGATAAGGAGGTAATTGAGGCTGATGAGTGACATTTTGTTGATTGGCTCCAAATCAATCACTTGAGGCATTCAATTTCAAACACAGTGCAATGATTAGGAGCTATTTGAAATTAGGAAGTTGTTGATTGTTCTTTATGGAACTAACTCAAATTATCACAGGGAGGATTTTTCCAAAAAATACAGATGAGAAGCAAGGAATTTAAAACTCAAATTTCTGCGACCTAATGTTGAATAGGGGAGACAAGGAAGTCCTCAAAGTTCCATCCAGGTACCTAAAGCTTCGAAAAAAAAGTGAGAGCCCAGAGTTTTTTTTACTAGAGAAGCCATGCGAGAAGCTATACTCATGGGATAATCTTAGAAGCAGGGATCATCTTGGCTAGTTGGTGCTTCATGTCTAAGGAAAATGGAGTACTCAAACCACCTTATTTTATATTGCAGAGTTGCTCAGCAGCTATCAAACTTTATTTAGCAGTGGTATGGATTCAGCCAGTGATACCAAATTCTGAGGGAGCTCTTAGACAGAACTGGCTAGGGGAGGGGAGCTATAGGGGGAACAAAGTGTGATATTTGATCCTCGTCTTCTTTTGGCATATCTAGAGAGAGAAACAACAGGAGCATTCAATGGGAAAGAGGCTATTTTAGCAACCCAAAAATATTCTTAGCCAATCACTATTTTGAGGATTCTATAATTTCCTGTCCAGACTTTTTATCCCGATGGAGTGTTCTGTTACTTGATTGTAATCTATCTAATTCTTTGGCATATCCTTAAGACTTTTCATTTCATACAAAAAATAAAGAGACTCAAAGTGTGCTTGTTGTTGTTGTTGTTGTTGTTGAGACGGGGGATAAAACCAACATCCAAGTCTATACTTCTTCAAGTTCACGTTGATTTACCACTTGAAATTTGTTTCCATGTATCCCAATTAGTTCTGTTCATGAATGCAGCATGAATGTAGCAGAGAGGAATGCTGCTAAAAGTGGTGGATGTATAGGCAGGTGCTGGAGGGGGCAGCCCCCCCGCCCCTCCTCCCCCTCACTTGTTTATTTATAGTTTTATATCGTACAATGGTTGTATATTATTCTATTAGTATAATAATATGCATGTTTATTTGTAATTTGTAAACAAGAGACATGATGTACTGTTGTCTATTGCGAATTTATGGTAGATTGATAATTCATAGTTTTTTTATAATATATAATTATGTGAAAATTGTGAATCATATCCATAGCTTTAGAACCCTGATGTAGTGTTTGGGAATATAGATTCAAGGCTTGAACTTGGATTTGTGCGTCAATTTAGAATAAATTGAACATAGTTTTATATTACATGTTGTCCAAATCTACACAAATCTAAATATAAATTCAAACCCAATCCTTGCTCCCAAACATAGGTAATTAGAAAAAAGACATATAGTTGTCATTATGCCAAATTTCTGTTAAAGATACTTTAACTTTTTATTGTATTTTGCTTTGCATATTAAATACTATTAGATAATGTTTGGGAAGATGGATATCGGGGTTTGGATTTGGATTTAATGCAGTTTTATACCACATTTTGTCCAAATCCATACAAATCCAAGTCCTAAAACCCGTACTTCCAAATGCAGGGTTAGTCTATAAATTAAGATACAATAATTATAGTAAAACAATATCAATAAATTGTTCATTTATATACTTTGGTCCCCCTAACTGTAATTCCTGGGTCCGGCTGCCAATATAATATATCATGCTAAGTGGTACCTTCGGGCACTTGTTAACATTACTATATATAAGACATATTATTCATTCAGTGGAGGAAAATCACCATAGTCAAGATCAACAACAGCACTAAGAACATTTCCTAAAGTAGTTTCTTAACAGGAGCCCTTTGGGCACTGCCAGCAAAATCCTATAAGATAAAACACTTTGCACTAACAAGTAACCACCTACAAAGTTCGCATGATTCCAACATTGCGTCCGACCAAAGAGAAGCTAAATTTCGCGCTACACTTAAGCGGGTACGGACAGAATGTTCGTAATCAAATTAGTTCACCATGCTACTCTCCAACGAATGTAATAGACAGAGATTAACAGTGGATGATACAGGGCAACTGAAAACGACGAAAATACCCACCGCAGCAAGAACTAGGGCAGAAAAGGCAGCGAAGATGACCCATCGATCTTTAGCAACCAAGTTCCACATCCCACCCAGCGCCCGCAACACCGTCACCGGCTTCGCCGTAATCGCAACTTCGACATGGTGGGGGAAG
Source organism: Malania oleifera (assembly GCF_029873635.1). NCBI lineage: Eukaryota > Viridiplantae > Streptophyta > Magnoliopsida > Santalales > Ximeniaceae > Malania > Malania oleifera. Next base: position 78,839,595 of record NC_080428.1, on the reverse strand, counting down.
CTCCACCAGCTCCCCCCAGGCACAACCGAGCGTAGAAAATGAATCCACTTCCGCAACCTTTCCCGGAACTCGACGTCGTTTTCTCCTCCGCACTCGGTCCGGGACTCGTCCGGACTGCTCGGCGCCGGGGCTCCATTAATCGAAACAGAATTTAGGGCAGAAAAGAATCTGTTTCGCTCGGAGCAGGGAGAGGCAGGGGAGAGGTAGCGTCGGAGTTTAATATTGGTAGCGAAACGGAGAGCAGTGCGGTGGCGGATGACGAGGAGGCTTCGCGACGGTGGAAGAGGAGAGAGGAAGCGAGGTCGGAAGTCGCAGAGAGACAGAGCCATGGAGTGGACGAGAGGATGTGAGACTACGGAGAAAGCTGAGGGTGTGAGCTCGGGATCGGCCTTCTCTGGTCCATGTGTTTCGCGAGAGACTACCCCGGAGGCTGCGCCACCGTAACGATGTTCGAGTACGAGTGCCTCGACTCCTGCAATCGCCGGGATCCACACGTTTTTTTCAGTTGTACTTTTGAAACAAGAAATGAAAAAGTGTCCGTCTTTAACCTGAATTTATTAAAGTATTGGTAATAGATGCGCCACTCATATAAAAATTCATTCCAAAAAAAAAAAAGAAAAAGTGCTCATAATAAATACAATTAGAAAAATATTCAAAGTTGTAAATATTACTCAATTCTATTTTAAAATAAATGATATTTGTACACTTACTTTTATCATAAACTACTACAATATTATTTTTAAATATATTTTAAATTATAAATATTAATATTTTTAATTAAATTTTAATTAATAATTATTTTAATTATTAATAATTAACATTTAAATATTTTTTTATTAAAACATTATATAATATCATTATTTTTAATTAATGATAATCTTGTAATTAATGTATATTTATAATGTATTAATATTATACTCAATTATGATAAAAATAATGTTAATAATTAAATTTAAAATTTAAATTTATTTAGTGTTAATTTAAATTAATAAATAATTCTTACTCAATCCATAGTTGAAGACTATTAATATTTTCATAATTAAAAATTTAAATGACATTTATATTGTTTTTATAATTAAAATTTAAATATTTTATATTAATTAAAATAATATAATATTATTTATTATTAACAATAGTCTTGTTATTAATATATATTTATAACATATTATTATCATATTAATTTATGTTAAAAATAGTACTAATAACTAAATTAATAATTTTAATTTATTTAATATTAATGTTAGAATTTGTATAATCCCAAGAGGGGGGTGAATTGAGTTTTAAAATATTTTTCACTAGTTTAAACAATTACGTCGATTCACCATTCATATCTTATTCAATATTGAAAACGTGTATGTGCAACGATTAAGTTATCAGTGTATGTATACATACACGTGTGTTGCATATCTTATTTAAATTAGTTTTGTGTGCATGCAAGATGGTTGTCACAATATATGAACAAGTATACACATGCTGAAATTAAAGTGTGGAAAGTAAATGAGATGAGGAGAGAGTGACACACGATACTTGTTGTCGAGGTTGGCCAAACCATCATACGTCCCCGCCTTGGGCATACCCCCCAAGGATTTCATTAACCCTACTCCCTTAAATGGACGAAGCATAAATCGTTTACATCCTTTTTTTACAGGACGAGGAAAACCCCAGTTCAATTTTCGAACTGAATCGAACCTGTCTGACTTACGGGGCTGAGACTCCCCAGTTCAATTCCGGCCTGAATCCAACCGTTTCAATAAAAACATTTTTATACATATAATAATGTTTCTAAAATACAAGTAGAAATGTACACAATAAAACTCAAAATACATACACTCTAATATGAAATTGGCTCAGTAGAGTAAGGGTGCTTAAATATATTTAAGCCCTAATAAGAAATTTTCTCCAAAAAGATATTTCAATAATAATATAGGAGAATTTAGGGTTTTGCTCTTTCAATAATTGTTTGCACAAATAATATATATGAATATATGTATAATAAGAAATATGTTCTCTAACAAAAATTTTTGTAAATAAAAGTGTTTGGAGAATTTATGATTTTAAGTCCAAGAAAATGTTTGTGCAATAAATAAATTTTCCTGAAAAATATTTATCATGAAAGTAATCGGGAGAAACCCAAGCTATATTCTCAAAAATGATTTTAAAAAATAAATAGTATGTGAGAGTATAGCATGTGAATACAAAAATAATTGCCCAAAACAAATATACTCTCTCACAAAATGATTTTGAAATAAATGGATGGAGAGAGAGTTTGAGAGTTTAGTTTGAAAAATTTTACCCCAAATAAGAGATTTTTGTAATAGAAATGGTTTTGGGGAACTTTGATTAACAAAGACTTTAAAGAGAATTTAGAGTTAATTAAAGTTACTAATCTAAGTTGTAACGCCCCAACCTGGGTTTGCCAGGGACCACTGCGTCTCTCCTCCTCCACCTGGATCAAACAACAGGGGGCAGGCCTTATCAGACTAATGACTGACCCCACACAAACCAACACATGTCATTTTCAATGTGTTTTGTCCTCACTCACACACTTCCTGAGAAAACTTCTCAGGTGGTCACCCATCCTAAGATTGCTTAAAGCCAAGCACGCTTAACTATAAAACTTTTATGAGAAAGCTCCCGAAAAGAAAGATGCACCTTATTAATATGGGTAGTAACATCTAATCCTTTTAAATCTTTCATCCATAGGGTATCACATTCTTCCCCACTTATAGAATGCAACGTCCTCGTTGTGAACCCACATTTCCAAACCCAGGCGATGTGAATCTCATCACACTTCCAGATGGGTGTTGGCTCTGATACCATTTGCAACGCTCCAGCCTGGGTTTGCCAGGGAGCACTGCGTCTCTCCTCCTCCACCTGGACCAAACAACAGGGGGCGGGCCTTATCAAACTAATGACTAGCCCCACAAACCAACACATGTCATTTTCAGTGTGTTTTGTCCTCACTCACACACTTCCTGAGAAAACTTCCCAAGTGGTCACCCATCCCAAGATTGCTCCAAGTCAAGCACGCTTTACTATGGAGTTCTTATGGGAAAACTCCCAAAAAGAAATGTGCACCTTGTTGATATGGGTAGTGTAGTGACCCAAATAATAGCATGTTAATTGCAACGTCCCTCAATTTCTTAACATAAAATATCACATAATAAATAAAATGGTCAACCCGAACCCGTGGGTAGCGGGGATACCTGTCAAACACAGCGGAAAACCTAGCAGCAATAAACATAAAATCTCAAACATCCAATCATAAAACATAATACCAGAGCATGCTATACATCCTCACATACATCAAAATATCTATAGGGTCAAACACAAAATAACTCTGACCCTATTACAAAATCTTACCCTTCTCACAGGGTAATCTCACTAGCTCAACGGCGGCCCTGACCCGCCGGTCTCTCAGGGGCTCCTGAAAAATTAATTAAGTTTGGGGGTGAGACATTTTTCAATAAGGGAAAATAAACTAAATACAGTTGTGTGGCAACATGAATATTTAATGCATTTGTACATATACAGTACATTTTATAATTCTATAAACATCATCATATCGTACTGGGTAAACATATATTTTCACAATCTGTTAATAAATCATAACATACATAAAATCATCTGTTATAATTGTAGTACTGAAAACAAACCCAGGATGACTAGCTAGCTGGTGTCATGTATTACCCCCCATGACGGGTTGTGCAGCCCGAAGGCTGGACCCGACAATGGCTGGTCGACCACTGCCGAATCAAATATGTCTGTAAGTACGATGAGCCCGCCACACCCTGGTTCGGACTGCCAGGTAGACGTCCACACTCTACTGAAAGCCACATCGACTATCCATCTCCGATCCCCTCGTGTGATGGTTAGCACTAATCTGACGTAGATATCTGATCTACACATATAGCTACGGTACCGAGCTCCTGAACTGAACTAAACTAACATCCTGGTGGTGATAACATATAATACATGATCATATATATAACATCATTACGGCCTCATACCGAAAATATAGTAATTACGGCCTCGTGTCGAAAACATAAATACGTGGCCTAGCCCCAATAACATAAATACGGCCTCGTGCCGATAACATAAATACGGCCTCATGCCGATAACATAAATACATGGCCTCGCGCCAATAACATAAATACGGCCTCGTGCTGATAACATAAATATATGGTCTCGCCCCAAAAACATAAATACGGCCTTGTGCCTATAACATAAATATGTGGCCTCGCGCCAAAATTGTTTCAGGTATATATATTCTGAAAATACATCATTTATCACATAATCGTCAAAACCATCACAATATAACTCATATTTTCATAATACCTGAACTCATACTTTGTTCGTAAAATCTTTCACATCATAATACATTTCACACAAAATAATATTCATGCCACACATATACTGTTAAAAGTCATACTTCATATTCTAAAATCGTGAATTACTTACATCTCATACATACATATACATTTTAATCATCATAGCAGTATTTTCTCAATCGTACATTTTATGCGTAATACACAATATAACATATGCTTTTCTGAAAATAAATTTACTCATAATCAATAATAATTTGTATGAATAATTACTCCTTTAATTTATTCCCTTACCTGACTATTGAGAAATTCCTTAGGACCCAAATCCTACGCCCTTATCACTCGAAATTCAACTCCTGAAATTTACATTTTTTCCCAAATTAATTAATCTATTTCTCAAAAATAATACTCATCTAGCCTTCCTTAGGCTCCGTATACCTCAAATTAATATTTAAACTATTATTTAATATCCCTACTTAATTTTCCAAATTTTGCCTGCGGGTCCCAAAATTACACCCGCGGCGCTCACCCGAGCCCTAAATTTCAAAAATCCTACTTCAGTCTCAGATGTTTAATATTTTAGCATTTATAAATTAATGCTAATTAATTAAAAATAAGCCCCTTAATAATCGTCGCACCCCAAATTTGGGGTTTTGGCTCGACACCCTCATGAGAATTCCGTTCCACTAAACTTGTAGAGAATCATTTCTAGATTCTCGTGGTGGTGTCCATTCGTCAATTGGGCTTATATTTTGTAAGAAATTAAAGAAAAATGGGAGAAATGGCTTACCCCAGGGAATACGTTTACGCCACTCCTACCACCGATCCGCTTCGGTAGAAATGACGGCAGCGGCGAATGGAGTCCAGTGGTATTTTCAGATTTTCGATTAGGCGAAAATCTGTCACGAAATCGAGGAGAAAATGAGAGAGAACGTGAGGAGAGAGAGAAAGTTCAGAGAGTTGCAGGAGAATAGCAGAGAAAAGAAGAAAAAAAAATAAAAGAAGAAGAAGAAGATAGAAGATGGGGGGGGTGCTGCGCCAATTTCAAAATCACCTAAAGCTTCCTTAAGCTTCAGGTGATGTAATATATATTTATATATATATATATTAATATAATAATAATAATAATAATAATATATTTAATTACTATTAATAATAATATATTTTATTAATAAAATAAAAATAAATTTTAATTAATTTGTTTTCTTTTTCTTTTAAATCTGATTAATTAATTAATTAATTATTATTATTATTATTATTATTATTATTATTATTTTTTTGGAAATCAATCCACTAATCTGTTATATCTTTTTTTTTTGGGTTTTACATTAATAATAATAAGAGGGAGAGAAAATAGATACTGAAACAGAAAATAGATACGAACATAAAGCGTTCGTCGACGACATTGCATTTTGGAGATAATATTAAATAATTATAATTTCAAGGAAATTGCTAGCTTCGTCGACGAACACAGGGCCTCGTCGACGAGAAAATACCGAGGGAGGGTCTAGGGGTGGTCTGAATTTTGTTGACGAATATAGGGCTTCGTCGACGAATTTTGTGAAGGACTCGTCGACGAGGTGACGTGTCTCGTTGACGAATCCGACAGTATAAATATGGAGAAAATCGGGATTTTTGTCATTCTCTCGCCACTCTCTCTTTCTCCTACGACTCCCTCTCCCTTCTTTCTTCATTTTCGGCCCCACCAGTCGCCGTATCGACGCTCCTGGTGGAGTTCTCTATGCATCTACCGGAGCGGATCGTCGGGAAATTGGAGTTGGAAATCATTCCAAATTCAGGGTAAGACCTTTTAGTCTCCTTTTGACCTTGTGGTAGTTATAGGAATTGATACAGGTAGAAAAATATTGATGTTTAGTTCTGGCAAATATGGGTTTCAAGGTGTTTTGTAGGAGGCCCTACGAGTATCAGGCTAGAGTACAGTAGGGGCTTTCCAGAGATAAGGTAAAGGAAATATGCTATGCTAAGAAAGTTCTGAATATTATGTAGTTTATTTATTTACGAAAATTATGTATTTTAGTATGGTGTGGCTTATGATTATGCATATGGTACGGGGATATGTTTATGAATTTAGTTTCATGATTTCACGAATTTCAGTATTATGATTATACACATTTCAGTACCATGATTATACGAATTCCAATACCATGATTTTTCGATATTTCAGTGCCATGATAACACGAATTCCAATATTACAAATATGCAGTTCCATGTTATGATTATTTAGATTTCCGTACGATACATAGTATCATGGTTATTTCAGTACTTCAGAATCATGGTAAATCAGATAGACATGTATATAGAAATATATTATACGATATCAGACCTTGTTGGACTTGCAGCTACAGAGCACAGTACCGTTGCTATAGATACTATGTTACTTTACGAGTGCAACCACCTATTCAGATATACGTGGTACGGTCGACCACCTAGGCCCTAGAAGAGGTTAGGCTCTCCATCAAGATATGGGTTGATGAGGGTAGGTTGACTGACGGAGTTCAGTGATTTATTCCTGGTTGGCCAGCCAGGGTAAATCCCGCCTACGGGCCGCACAACCTCGTTATGAGGGGCATGTCATGACACAGATAGCCACAGGGAACAGTTTCAGTTACTATTATTTATGTATTGATTTATAGAAACAGGGATCCTACTATATACACTAGAAGTATTTTGAATTATAACCATAATACTGATATATTAAGTAATAGGAAAAAAGGGTGGTGTGCTTTATTACTTGTACTGTACTTTGGTATTCAGTTATTCATGTTTATATGAAACAGATTTCATGATATATAGTAGCTCATTTGCCACACACTAGTAATAGCATATTTTCTCTTGTTGAGCGTTAGCTCCTCCTAGTGTTGAAACATTTTTCAGGTGATCCAGGTAGGTGAGCAGACCAGGCTCGCAAGTAAAGGGGCGTTTGTAGTGCCCTGTCAGCAAAGTGAGTACAAAGTTGAATTTTTGTATTAACCCTAGCTAGTTGAGGGTATTTTTTGGGAAGAGATGTATTTATATTTTGGGAAAACAGTTATATGTATATAACTCTGGTATTATATTGTATGGATATGTTTATTATGATTTACGCTTCTTGCTGGTTAGGTTAATGAACTCAATTATGATTAAACCAAGTCGCTAATTATCCATATTACAATCATTTATTTCATAAGAAGAAAAATTACACAAGCATAAATATCTGCCATCATACTAATATTTTTAATTCATCTTTATTTTTCTATCCCCACTCGCATGCTTACTAAGCCTGATTTTTGACATGCCGTTCAGAGTTAATTGAAATAAAAATATGATATGAGTGAAATGACGTTCAATAAGTAAATAAGATTATTATTAGTGTGTGGCTAAAATGAACTTTTTAAAAATTTCGTAAAACAATATTTAATACTATAATTTCAAAACTGCTTCTATAATAAATATAAATTTAAAAATTTATGCATAAAACTTAAGTCATTAATTACAATAGTAAAATTTTATAATCATGTACTATAACTATTAAATTAAACATTTAACGTTAAAATTGTAAAAATATTTAATGATAAACATACATATACTTTTCCTTATACGTTTTTTTTAGATCGTCATTTAAGCATAATAATGACCATTTTCATATAAACTTATATTTTTCCTTCAACTCATTAATAACTTTGTACACGTAATTAAAAATGTATAAACATATATTGTAAAAATCACCCTTAGGCCTATTTGCCGTAAGTCATGTTTACCCCCATGACTGGATTGTGCTGTTCGAAAACTAGACTTAATTGGCTGGCCGACCAAACTAAATCAACGTACGTAAACATTAAGTGAGATTTTCCTTATTAAGTCCTAGTCCGGAACTAGGTGTATACTCAGGAGAAATCCACTAACATAAATAACCACTCTGTAAACAGTGTAGGTGCACTCTGATCCGTTTAAACTTTAAGTTGCGGTACTGAACATTTGTAACTTTGAACTTTCGTTGTCATAAAGGGTTTTAAAATCATCTTATTATAATTTATGCGATTTAAAATAATATCGTGAAAATCTCATCTTTACTCATTTTTCATGAAAAAAATGCAACGTAGAAATAAACTCATGCCACATAATTTTTGTGTTAAAAATATATATAATTTCTTTTTGAATAGAAAGAAATGCTGAAAATTTACTCAAGGGGATTAGAACATTCCTTAACCAAAAAATAAATGCAAGTATATTAAATATGAAACTGGTATAATTAAATATACGTAAAAATAAACTTATGGAAATTTTATGGAACTAACTAATAAAATTGAAATTTACTTACAAAATAAACTCGGGTATGAATTTTAAATAAAAAAAAACTAACATAATCAAATTTACTTACAAATAAACTTGGGTATAAATTTTAAATAAAAATCTCAACATAATCAAATTTATTTACTTTCTTTTTTTATCTTGTGCTACGAACACAATATCTATCTCTAAGAAATAAGATCAAAAAGAGTGGGTGAGTGAAAACTTACTCAAAAATTCTCTCTCTACCACAAATTCTTTCACTTACTATTCATTATCTTCCTTGAAAAAATTGTTATGAAAAATGAAGGTTGAAAGCTTCCTATTTATAGGAAAATTTTGGAGAAGAAATAGAATTTATAAAAGTGTATGGAGATTAGTGAAATTATAATTTTTTAAAATTAAAGAATGGGTAAGGGATGGGTAAGGTATGAGTTGAGTATGGGATGGGGATGGGGATGGAGGTCATGTGAGAGTGTTTGCCACCATTCCCATTAAATAAATTTTTAATTAATTACTTACTTAATTAATTAATCAATTAGTTAATTTATTATTTTATTATTTTTCTTTATCATTATTATTATCATTGTTATTACTTTTAAACTATTTTTAGTATTTATTTATTTTATATTTTATTTTTGAATAAGAACTAAATTTGAATTTTGAAAACTCATGTGGGCCCCACATTATCTTGTGGGTCCCACACAACTTCGAGACCCAAATGGATCCTACGTAACTCCAATAATCATTATATGATTTTATGAGCCCTACATAACTCCGGGACTAATGTGAATCCCACACGACTTCGGAACTCATGTGGGCCCCACATATGATACCTATATTATTATTATTATCTTATTATGTATTTCTACAAATTATATCTGTCAAAACACTATTTTATGTATATGTACTTATTTACATGTACAAACAATATTTATCCTGTTTATCCTATGAAATTCCATTTTGACCAGACCGACCTCCAGGGAGTGACTGAACCGCAATGGTCTCTGAGCACTCGCTAATACAAGGCCTTTCTTATGCATCAAACATGAAATCAAGGATCCTACAGAAAAACACTTTTGTATTGATATTAACTTAATGACCATTTTTATTATTTTATTATTATTGTGCTTTAATCGTATATATATTTTTAGGTCATCACATGAGTTATAGAGGGGTATTTATAGATTTTTTAGAAAATCTGATCGTTAGGGCATATTAGTCATTTTTAAAAAAGTTTAACTAAGGTTAATAAATTTTAACCGTGTTTTAACCTTGGTAATTCTCGCCACCCCGAAAGCACCAGTCGACCAAACTTAAGGTTCGATTGACTAAGTGGCTGTGTTCGGTCGATCGGGAGAAATTTGAACTAGAAGGATGGTCGATCGGACTTGCAGGATTCAAGGGCAATTTTCCAAATCCACGCGATTTAGTCGACTGGGTCAATTTGAACTACAAAGTTTAGTCAACCGGGCGGTTGACATTTCTCACGTGGGGGTTCGATCGACTAAGGCGTTGCCTATATATTTTTGGTCAGTGGACCAAGAGGTTAACAAGGGAGGTTCGATCGACTAGGGCTTGCCTATATGTTTCTAGTCGGTCGACCGAGCGGTCAACTTGTTGACCCGATGGGGGTTCGATCGACCAAAGATCTTAGTGTAATTGAGTTCGGTCAATCGAACATGCCATCCTTTGGCATTTCAGTCTTTTTCCCTTTATTAAATTGTCCCTAATTATATGATGTTTATTTTCAAGACTATGGGGACATTTTTATGTAATATTAAAGGTCCTAAGGTTAGTCTAAGGTCTTTGAGAAATAACCTTAAAAATTCAGTGTCGGTCAACCGAAGGGTGACCTATGGTCATTTGGTTCCCTATGGTCAATCTAAGACCTATCTGAGCATACAAGATATATCATGCAAATGCATGCATTATTACAAATCAAGATATAAAAATTAAATGCATATACAAATTAAAATGAATGTCTTCGTCTTTTGCTCTTCAATCTTCATGGCATAAGCCGAAAAATACAATCCTTATATTCCTCCAGGCTTCCATGTCTTTTACCTCATGTGTATGCTGAATCATGAAGCTGTTCAAAAACATTAAATGCACACATGAGATACTTGTGCTTTGTCAGCATCAAAACAAGGATCAAACTAAAAAAATTCAACAATTAATTTAAATTTATAGATGATTTTTTTATCATTCCATAATTAAATTATATTTTATTACTAGTTAATAGGTTATAATGCATAATATACAAATAAAATACTTCATACAGTGGCAAACCAGTCAACCATAATTGAAAATCTTTTAGAAAAAAAATTAGACATTAAGATAGATAGTATTTTTGAAAAAGGAGAATCAAGTAAGGTTAAAACTCAAAAACCCATATACAAACCTTTTACAGTTAAAAAAAAATTTCAAATTTAATTTGGAATCCAAAAATGAAAAGGATATGGAAAAGATTTTAGAAATACTTGAAAAGGATTATCAAGATAAAGGAAAAAAATGTTAATACTTTAACAAATGAAGAAGCTATTTACCATCTTGAAAAGAATTTTAAAAATCAAAATGACAGTGATCTAGAAGTTAATAAGCTAAGAAATTATTGGAAAAACAAAAGCAAACAAACTTATTACAATAGACCAAGTCCTCCATCTTTATTATTTGAAGAAGAACCTTTAAAGTCAAGTAGAACCTTTGATGGTACGACTCTATATGAGTGGAACCTAGACGGTTTTACGGAATATCAAATTGTTACATTACTCTAACAAATGGCAATGGCAGTCACTGCCTACAAGTTAAAGAATAACCCAGAAGGCATGATTGTTCATATTCTTACTCAAGGATTCAATGAAACCCTTAAGGCTTGGTGGGATAATTATCTCACTCAATTTGAGAAAGATGAAATTTTTTCTACTGTTAAAAGAGTATACAAAGATGGTCGTGAAACTCAAGAGAGTGATGCAGTTTCTTCTCTTAGTTGGGCAATACTTTGAGCTTTTGTTAGAGAACCAAATAATGCTTTAGAGAAAATTAGTGTAATATTAGTAAATTTGACTTGTCTAAAATTATCAGATTTTACATGGTACAAAGATGTATTTCTTGCAACAGTCCTTCGGAGATTTGATGGTAGAAGTGGTTTTTGGAAAGAAAAATTTATTGGAGGTTTACCAAAATTATTTGCTCAAAGAGTTCGAGACAGAATTAAAGATACATTACGAACAGATTATACAAACATTATATATGGTCAGATTATAAATGTAATTAATCATGAATGATTAAAATTATGCAATGAATTCAAAATTCAATCTCAAATGAAAAGCGAGTTTAAGAAAAATAAAAGTAAATTAGGTGATTTTTGTACTCAATATGGTTATGAGAAAATTCAAGCACCTTCAAGAAAAAAATAGAAGGTATCATAAGCAAAAATCTACAAAAAGATATGTTGGAATTAGTGTGATCCCAAGAAGGGGAGTGAATTAGGTTTAAAAAATATTTGGACTAAATTAAATATTTATGCCGATTCACCACATATCATATCATATTAAATATAATAACGTGTATGAAAAATGATTATAAACTATAAGTATGAATATGCACGTGTAGCATATCTCATTTAAATAAAAGTGTGCATACAAATAATTATAGTCATAAATGTGTTAGGAATATACGATCAAATTCCGAAACCTGTGAGAAACAAATAGAGAAAGAATAACGCCAAAGAAAAATTCAATCACACGCACAAGACAATATTTACGTGGTTCGGCAATTTTGCCTACGTCCACGGAGTTGCAGGGATTTCAATATTATCAGGAAGAAATCAAAGAGAGTGTGACGATACAATTCTCTCGCTCTCGTTCTCTCTTGCGGATACAACCACCCACACCCTAATCACCCGAAAGCACCCTTTTATATGTTGCGCCTAGGGTTCCGTTCCGAATGGGCTCCAAAAAATTTTCCCCGGGGGCGTTGCCCACAGCCCAAGCCTTCGCTCCATGGACTAAGCCTTAGGATAGAAATCTCTAATTAAATAGAAGTCGGGTCGTCATCCAAATCAAAACATAACTAGGCTCCACAAAAGCCCAACAAAATGAACAAGCATATACAAGATAAATTTAAAGGGCATAAATTAAATGAGATAAAGAGAGAGTGACACATGATATTTGTTATCGAGGTTCGGTCAAACCATCCTACGTCTGCGCCTTAGGCATACTTCCCAAGGATTCCACTAAACCTGCTCATTTAAACGGGCAGAATAGAAGCCGTTACAACCTCTCCTTATGGGGTGAGGTAAATCTCAACTCAATTACAAGGTTGAACCCAACTTGTCTCACTTACAGGGCTGAAATTCCCCAATTCACTTACAGGACTGAGATTCCTTAGTTCAATTTCGTGTTGAACCCAACCGATACAATAAAAATCATTTTTGTACATAATAGTGCTTCTGAAAATACAAACAATTATGTACACGTTTAAGCTCAAATATATGTACTCTCTTATGATATGATTTATGCTCAGTAGAGAATTAGTGTTTTTCAAAATAAATATTTTAATCTTTGAAGAAATATATATATGATAAAATGTTTCAAAGATTTGAACCCTAATAAAATATTATCCTAAGTATATTTTTTAAATACATCGAAGAACCTAGGATTTGCTCTAAAAATTTTTTTACAAAAACTAATATATAAGATCTTTGATGTTATATGAAACATGCAATAAAAGCTTCAAAGATCAAATGTAAAACAAATATTTTCTTCAATGAAGACTTGTAATAATATTTTTTGGAGAAGATAAGATTTATATTCAAAACGTTTTTGCAATAAACACACTTTAAATATAAGTGTCCAATAAAAATACTCTCTTAAAAAAAATGTTTTCAACGAAAAAATCAGAGAGAGTTTGGAGAGTATGAAAATATTTGCCCCAAATAACAAATTTTTGCAATAAAAATAGTTTGAATAAACTTTGATTAACAAAGGACTTAGAGAGAATTTTGAGTTAATCAAAATTGCTAATTTGGAGTTATGAGGGGGTATTTATAGATTTTTCGAAAATTATGACTGTTGGGGACACGTTTGATATTTTGAAAAAGTTTAATTAAAAGTTAATGACGTCTTAGCCCTATAAAAATTTTCAACCCAAGAGGTTCGGTCGACCATATTCAAGGTTCGGTCAACCATATTAATAGGTTTGGTCAACCATGTCAATTTTGAATTACGGATTTGGTCGATCATCTTAGGACAATTTTGAATCCTTCGTAGGTTCGGTTGACCGCTTATATGGTTCGATCGACCGTGGCCAAAATAAACTATAAGTTTGGTTTACCAAGTAGTTGGGGGCCAGACACGTGCTAGTTCGATCAACCGAGGGAGGAGTGTTCAAAACTAAACGGTCGACCGAACGAAGTCAACATGTTGACTTCTGATCTGTTCGATCGACCGAGACATTTATAGTGCCAAGGATTCGGTCAACCGGACTTTGAAATTAAGTCACCTAATGCTGTTCCAAAACCTTTGTTTGATTTATAGTTTTTATAAACAGGGTTTTTGGTTAAACTCTAGGTGTCCTAAGGTTTGTCTATGGTTAATTTGAGCATTTAGACATATCATGCAGATGCATGCATTATTACATACCAAAATAATAAAACTTAAATGCATTACAAATACAAATCAAATATGTCTTATTCTTTTGCTCTGAAGATTTCATGGAACACGCCAAATTTTATGCGCTTTAAGTCCTGGCTTGGCATCCACTTCCTGTCCCTTATGTGTGTCATGAATTATTACCTGTTCAAACACTTAAAAACATACATAAGAAACTGGTGCTTTATCAGCATCCAAATAGGGATCATACTCAAAAAGTCAACAAAATATTATAAGAATTATGTTAAAAATTATTCTAAAAATAAAAAGTGAAATATAAAACATCAAGAAATAAGAAAAAGCATAGAAACAAAAGTGAAGTAACTTGCTCAAGTGTGGAAAAAAAAAAGGACATTATAGTAAATAGTGTAAAATAAAACAATAAATCAAAGAATTAGATTGTAGTAATAAGCTCAAAAGATAAATGATCTCTTTAATCAACAGTAGTGACTCTGAAGAAGAAATATCTTCAGAAATTTCGGGATTAGAAGGAATAATAAATGAACTTCAAGAGAGCTCGTCATATTATTCATCAGATTCTTTGGACGAAAATAGTGAATCTTGCACCGAAGAAGTAGGATTCTGTTTTTGCAATAAATGTTCAAAATCTTTAAATGTTATTTCAAATGAAAGTAAAATAATGCTAGATATATTAGAACATGTTGATGATCCAAAAGTCAAAAGTAAATATTTAACAAAATTAAAAGAACAGTTAATACAAGAAGAAAAACCAAAATATGTAAAAGAAGTTACAATATTAGAGAGATAATAGATATGTATAAAGAAAAAGAAGTTATGTCCAATATAATCAACCCACTATTCAAAATTTACAACATGAGATTAATAATAAATGAAATAAAAATATAAATGTGCAAGTTGCAAATAAAGGTAGATATGCTTTATGTAACGACCTAAAGAATAATGGTATTTAAATAATAAAGAGGGAGAAAAATGGAAACAGTAACAGAATGAAGCAACCGACTGTTCGTCGACAAACCTTCTTCATGACCTCGTCAACGAGATGACGTGGCTCGTCGACGAAGGTTAGTGTATAAATAGTGTTTCTATCCCTTCTCTCTTCGATTTCGACCCCGTTAGTCACAGGATCGACGATCTGAGGCCACCACGATGCTCCTGGGGAAGTTATCTTCAAGTTTGCCAAAGCGGATCGTCGATGAGACGGAGTTGGATTTCATCTCAAATTCAGGGTAAGGTCTTTTAAGCAAAGTTTGACTTTCCAACTGTTGTAGGAAATGTTGTAGATGTAAAAATAGTAATATTTTGTTATGAGATATATGGTTTTCAGGGTGTTGAGTGGAAACCCTGCGGGTGTAGGACCCGTCATAGTAGGGGATTTTTAGCAGGAATCAGGTAAGGGAAGCTATACTAGGCAATTCTAATATCTTTTCAGTATAAATTATACGTTTTTACTAGATTATTATTTACAGTTGAAATTTATACAATTTATCAAGTATGCTTAATATGCTTCAAATTAATGTGTGGCTTGAGAATATAAATATAGTCCAGAAACATGTTTTACAGTATTTTTCAAAGTTATTGTAATGACTTGCTTAATTAACTGAATTTTTTTTTTCCATATTATACATGCTCTGATACCATAATGAGGAAAAACCCATTCATAAACCTAAGCAGCAAGAAGCGGAAATCATACAAACATAACCATTATATACAATACAAAACCAATACCACACAATACCAGAGTACTACATATTTCCCAAAATATACATATATCACTGATTTCCCAAAATACCCTCATCTAGCCAGGGTAATACAAAAATGCTCCTAAAAATGATACTCACTCTCTGTTAGGGCACAACTAAAGTCCTTCTATTTACGAGCCTGGTCTGTTCGCCTACCTAGATCGCCTGAAAAATATATCAACACTGGGATGAGCCAACGCTCAGTAAGGAGAAATATGCTATTACTAGTGTGTGGTAAATGAGCTACTATATATATATATATATATATATATATATCATGAAATCTGTTTTCATATAAACACAAATAACTTAATACAAAGTACAGTACCAATAATAAAATACACCACCCCTTTTCCCTTTTACTTAACACATCAATATTATGGTTATAATTCAGAATACTTCTAATGTATATAAGTAGGATCCCTGTTACTATAAATTCGTACGTATGTAATAGTAACTGAAACTGTTCCCTGTGGCTATCTGTGTCATGACATGCCCCTCATGACAAGGTTGTGCGGCCCGTAGGCTAGATTTACCTTGACTAGCCAACTAGAAATAAATCACTGAACTTCGTCAGGCGACCTGCCCACCTCAATCCATATCTAGATGGGGAGCCTAACCTCTTCAAGGGCCTAGGTGGTCGACCTTACCACGTATTATGTGAATAGGTGGTTGCACTAAATAAGTAAAATAGTATCTGTGGCAACGGTACCGTGCTCTGTAGCTGCAAGTCCAACAGGGTCTGATATCATATAATATATTTATATATATGTAACGTCCCTCAATTTCTTAACATTAAATATCACATAATAAATAAAATGGTTAACCTGAACCCGTGGGTAACGGGGACACCTGTCAAACACAGCGGAAAACCTAGCAGCAGTAAACATAAAATCTCAAACATCCAATCATAAAACATAATATCAGAGCTTTCTATAACATCAAAATACTGTTATTATATACAACCTCCAAAAGTCAAAATAACACTAGGATTAAAAACAAAAACTCCCGATCCTAGTTCAATGCTTACCCTTCTAGTAGGGAAGCTCCAATCACTCAATGGCGGCTCTAGCCCGCCGGTCTCACTGGATTTCCTGAAAATCAGTTAATGTTCGGGGGTGAGACACTTCTCAGTAAGGGAAAATAAACTAAATACAGCTGTGTGGCAACATGAATATTTAATGCATTTATTCGTATACAATACATTTCATAATTCTATAAACATCATCATATCGTACTGAGTAAACATATATTTTCACATCTGTTAATAAATCATAACATACATAAAATCATCTGTTATAACTGTTGTACTGAAAACAAACCCTGGATGACTAGCTAGCTGGTGTCATGTATTACCCCCCATGACGGGTTGTGCAGCCCGAAGGCGGGACCCGACAATGGCTGGCCGACCACTGCCGAATCAAATATGTCTGTAAGTACGATGAGCCCGCCACACCCTGGTCCGAACTGCCAGGTGGACATCCACACTCTACTGAAAGCCACATCGACTATCCATCTCCCATCCCCTCGTGGGATGGTAGCACTAATAAGGCCTCGTGCCAAAATGAACCCATAGCTATGGTACCCAGCTCCTGGTCTGAACTAAACGAACATCCTGGTTGTGAAAACATATAATACATGATCACACGTAACATCATTACGGCCTCGTGCCAAAAACATAGATACGGCCTCGCGCCGAAATCATACATATGGCCTCGCGCCAAAATCATAGTAAATATGGCCTCGCGCCAATAATATAAATACGGCCTCATGCCGATAACATAAATATATGGCCTCACTCCAAAAACATAGATACAGTCTCGTGCCGATAACATAAATATATGGCCTCGCCAAAATTGTTTCAGGTATATATATACTGAAAATACATCATTTATTACATAATTGTCAAAACCATCATAACATAACTCATATTTTCATAAAACCTGAAATCATGCTTGGTTCGTAAAATCTTTCACATCATAATACATTTCACATAAAATAATATTCATGCTACACATATGCTGTTAAAAGTCATACTTCATATTCTAAAATCGTGAATTCCTTACATCTCATACATACATATACATTTTAATCATCATAGCAGTATTTTCCCAATCGTACATTTTATTCGTAATACACAATATAACATATGCTTTTCTAAAAATAGATTTAGAAATAATCAATAATAATTTGTATGAAAAATTACTGCTTTAATTTATTCCCTTACCTGACTATTGAGAAATTCCTTAGGACGCAAAATTTCACGCCCTTGGCGCCCGAAATCTAATTCCTGCAATTTACATTTTCCCCAAACTAATTAATCTATTTCTCTAAAATAATACTCATCTAGCCTTTCTTAGGCTCCATATAGCTCAAATTAATATTTAAACTATTATTTAATATCCATACTTAATTTTCCAAATTTTGCCTACGGGTCCCAAAATTACACCCGTGGCACTCACCTGAGCCTTAAATTTCAAAAATCCTACTTCAGTCCTAGATGCTTAATATTTTAGTATTTCTAAATTAATGCTAATTAATTAAAAATAAGCTCCTTAATAATCGCCACACCCCAAATTTGGAGTTTTGACCTGACACCCCCACGAGAATTCCGTCCCACTGGACTTGTAGAGAATTATCCCTAGATTTTCGTGGTGGTGTCCGTTCGTCAATTGGGCTTATATTTTGCAAGAAATTAAAGAAAAAGGAAAAAATGGCTTACCCTAGGGAATACGCTTACGCCGCTCATACCACTGATCCGCTCCGGTAGAAATGACGGCAGCGGCGAATGGAGTCCAGTGGTGTTTTCGGATTTTCGATCGGGCGAAAATCCGTCACGAAATAAAAGAGAGAGGGAGAGAGAACGTGATGAGAGATAGAAAACTTGCAGAGCTGCAAGTTAAATGAAAAGAAAAGAAAATAAAATAAAGAAAGAAGAAGAAGAAGATAGGAAGAAAGGGGGGGGGCGCTGCCAACCAAATGCATTCCTGAAGCTTCTAGCTTCAGGAAGGATAATAATAATAATAATATATTTTATTAATATAATAATAATATATTTTATTAATAAAAATAAAAATAAATTTTAATTAATTTTTTTTCTTTTTCTTTTAAATCCGATTAATTAATTATTATTTATTTTTTATTTTTTTATTTTTATTTTTATTTATTTTTTTGGAAATCAATCCACTAATTTTTTTATATTTATGTTTTTGGGGTTTTTACAATATATATATCTATCTATCTAATTTATCATGATTCTGAAACACTGAAATAACCATGATGCTGCATAAACTGTACTGTAAATCTGAGAACTGTATAAACATAATACTGTAATTGCACAATCATAATATTGTAACTGCGTAATCATAATACTGATGTTCATATAATCATGGTACTGAAGTATCGTAAAACTAGAATACTAAAATATCGTAAAACATATCTCTGTACTATATTCATAATCACAAGCCACACATTACTTAAATACATAATTTTCGTAAATAAATACACTGTATAATATTTAGAAACTTCTTAGCATAACATATTTCCCTTACCTTGACTTTGAAAAGCTCCTAGGGAATACAAGCCTAACACCCGCAGGACCTCATACAAAACACCCTAAAACCAACATATGCTAGAACATAATAATAGTATTTTTCCGTCTATATCATTTCCTATAATTGCTAGAAAGCCAAAAACTAGCTAAAAGGCCTTACCCTGAATTTTGGATGAAATCCAACTTTGTTTTCCCGACGATCCGCTTCAGCAAATTCGCAGAGAACTCCGTCAGGAGCGTCGTGTTAGCCTCGGATCGTCGATCCAGCGACCGGTGGGGCCGGAAACGAAGAGAGAAGGGAGTCGTAGGAGAGAGAGAGCGGCGAGAGAAATGAGAAATATCCCGGATTTCCACTATTTATAGGGCTAGGTTCGTCGACAAGACACGTCACCTCGTCGACGAGCCCTTCACAAAATTCGTTGACGAGACCCTGTGTTCGTCGATGAAATTCAGAGCAGCCCGAACCATCTCTCGGTATTTTCTCGTCGACGAATCCCTGTGTTCGTCGACAAAATTTTGAAGACCTTCGTCGACGAGACCCTGTGTTCGTCGACGAAGATAGGCAATTTCCTGAATTTATGATTATTTAATATTATCTCCAAAATGCAATGTCATCGATGAACGCGGAGCGTTCGTCGACGAAATCTACAACCTCATTTTGTTTCTATATCTATTTTCTCTCCCTCTTATTATTAAAATGCTATTATTCTTCGGGTCACTACAGTTATGTTATATAGAATATACAAACAGTGAATATGTTTTACAGCATTTTCAAAATACCATGATTATACAGTTTTACAGTACCATGGCATACAAATTTACCGTTAATCTCGGGAACACAATTGATATAGATACAATTTACTACAGCATCATGGTTAGTACAGTTATTAAAGAATCATGGTAAAAATATATAGTTGTATATAGAGATGTATTATATACTATCAGACCCTGATGGATCATTACATATACAGTTTACAGAGCATGACACCGTTGCTACATACAGTATAAAGTGCAACCACCTATTCAGATAATACGTGGTAGGTAGGTCGATCGCATGTCCACGAGTTGACAAACTCCCCATCAAATATGGATTGAGGAGGACTGATCAGACTGATGAAGTATAGTGGTTTACCTTGGTTGGTCAGCTAGGATAGATACCGCCTACGAGCCGCACAACCCTGTCATGAGGGGTTAAATCATGACATACAATTATCCATCCAAGGAAGTTTTCAATTATTATTATGTATGTACAGTTTCACAGAAACTTAGAATAGATGTATATATATATATTAAAAGTATTATGTATAGAAACTTAAAACATATATATGTTAAGCAACACGGTAAAAGGTGGTAGTTTATATTACTTGTACTATATTTACAGATTTAGTTATACATAATTATATAGAAACCGATTTTCATAGTATTGTAACTCATTTGCCACACACTAGCAATAACATATTTTGTCATACTAAGCGTTGTCTCATCCCATTACATTAATATTTTTCAAGTGATCCAGTTAGGTGAGCAGATCAAGCTCGCAGATAGAAGAGGTTACAGTTCAAGTCTGTCAGTAGAGTGAGTATTTTAAAAATGTTACTTAGTTGAGGGTATTTTTGGAAACAGTCGTATATATATATTTTTTGAACATTTTAGCACTCTGGTATTATATATTTTTTTGATTGTGTTTATATGAATTCCGCTTCTCGCTACTTAGGTTGATGATTTGATTTAATCTAATAGGTATCAGAGCATTATAAATTTCATAGTATATATAAAAAAAATAGAATTGGAAAATAAATAGTAGGTCGTTAAAATCTAATCAATAATTCATTTTTTTCTAATACCAAATTTAAAACACTAGGTACAACATACTTGTTAATTAAATTACACGTGACACATATAACAAATGAAAGGAAGTAAAATACTAACAAAAAAACCCTAACCTCAAATTTGGGTGTTTCTAAATGATGCCTTCAATTAGCAAATTGAAGGTGTTAGGTAATAATTTATGAGCTACACTAACGATTTTATTAATCAAACTAATAAATTCTTCAATCAAAAATATAAATTTGAATTCAAAAATAAATGAGCTTAGGGTTTCAAAATGAAGTTACCCCATCTCCCCCTTTTAAATCATTCTCCTCAACGTTCACGAGCAACGTTCAGCGAGCAACAGTCACCTGTCAATCATCCAGTCTCTACCCTCAGCTTTGCAATAGTCTCCTCCTCTCTGGTCTCTTTGCTCTCTTTGTTCTCTGTTCGTGAAGAAAATTGAAGGAGAAATGACATTTGAAAGACTGAAGCAAATCTCGCTAGGCTGTTCAGCGAAATTTGCCATGCGTCAACTCACAGTTCGTTTTTGAAGCAAATCTCGCTGCTTGGTCTAGCAAGATTTGCTTCCTAGCTTGCCACGCGTCACTGCGAGAAATCTTGTTTGTTTAAATCTCGTTGGACTAAGTAGCGAGATTACATAAGTATCAAAATGTAAAATTTTTTTTTAAATAAAATATTATATAATATTTTATTATAAAATAATACTAAAATGGGAAAAAAATCCGACATACTAAGCTGGATTGGTTCAGAGATATATTTGACTGATCCAGCATTCAGGTGGGCGCTGTTTTGAAAAATAACAAGCTATCAGATTTGAAAACGACGTCGTTTGGAGAGGATCTTACGTGCCGTGTTTGACGTCATCTAGCTTCCGTTTCCGTAAGACGACTCGCCGTTTACTGCTACATCCGGCCACGGGGATGACGTGCACCCAGCGCCGCGTTGTTATTTATTCAGACGATATTACCCTCCTTAATCACAGTCTCTCTCTCTCTCTCTCTCTCTCTCTCTTGGTCATAGCAAGCAAAGTCATTGGGCTTTTCGTCTTTGCACGGCCAATTACCAAA
The DNA here is from genome assembly GCF_029873635.1 of Malania oleifera. NCBI lineage: Eukaryota > Viridiplantae > Streptophyta > Magnoliopsida > Santalales > Ximeniaceae > Malania > Malania oleifera. Next base: position 78,817,152 of record NC_080428.1, on the reverse strand, counting down.
ATATCTCCCGCGACTCCCCGCCATAACTTTATCATCCCCTTCCACCTTTCTCTCTCTCTCTCTGCGCCTCCGGCGAAATGGCCGCTGTAATGGGGAATTTAGCATTGTTGATTGACGTAGCGTCTCTCCGGACCATATCACCGGAACGCAAGACTCGCTCGGCGGCCGTTGACGTCCTTCTGAACTTGGCCAAGAGAGAGCAGCCGCCTCACCCTCACTACATCGCCACCGCCGCCACAGCCTGCGCTTCTGTCGGCGCCACGAGCTTCGAATTTGACGGGGAATCTCGCAACCAGAGAGTCTTCGTCGCTCGAGGAAAGGCGAATTCGAAGGCGAAAGCCGTCGATTTCGATGCTGGTTCCAGTGACGACGAGGGCAACGGCGATGTGAACGGGGACGAGGAAGAGGAGTTTGATTGGAAGAAGGAGATGTTGAAGAGAGTGACGGAGATTGAGGATAGGAGGGAGTTGGAGAAAAAAGCTGAGGAGTTGCAGAGTCGAATGGGGGAGAGTGGCGAAGGCGAGGGCAGAGAAGAGACAGAGGAAGAGAAGAGGATGAGAGTGAAGAAGGAGCTTGAAAAGGTATGGTGTTTTCTTTTTGTTTTGTTTTATTTATTTTTTTTTCTGTTTTTTCTTACGCTTGATTGCATTGTGAACTTCCGTGGTACGTATTTGTGTTTGAATTGGAGCGCTGTTACTTTCTCCTCTGTTGGATTTGTTTCTCTTGTGTTTTTTTTTCCAGTGAAACGGGACAGAACAGGGCTTTGTTTTTAAAAATAGTCCTCCATTTGGCTGTTGAGAAAACGTTCTAGAAAGAAAAGATAGTAAAATTCCCAATTTCCCAGTTCCCTTTTCTTGAAATGGGGAAAGCTAAAACGACCACTTATCTGTGTTTCACACGATTACTTGACCAACTTCAGCTAAGTTCATCATTTTCTATACACATTACACATCCAATGTATAACTCAAGATCCAGAGTTTTATTTCCTCAGCAACTATGGGCGTGGGTAAGTTTAAAGTGTTGCAGCTGTCAGGTAGGGTACAAATTCAAGAAAAAATTATGGCTTTCAGACATGATTAAATCACTATCTTTAATGAGATATTTGTACTTCCTTGAATGAGTTCGTGCTAGAGCTTATGGAAAATCACCTTCAGTGTACAATGTCCAAAAATTTGTATATTTCTTTTAAAGACTTATCTAGAGATCATGTATATGATAGAGGGAAACAAATTAGTTGTGCCAAATCTGTCTTTAGGATATCTTATTCATAGATTTAAAAGAATTATTATGGATCAGGGACTGAGAGTTATTTTATTATGTGCTAACAGTTAAACTATTTGAATTTTACTGCACCTATTCAAAAGATTATGAAAATTAAATTTTAGATTGTAGGATCGTAGATGCACATGCATGTGCCAATGTCCCAGTACCATGTGCCATGTTGTAGAAATCCCGTGTATATTGGAGAGATTTAGGGGGTATTTATTGTATATTATTGAGTGAAATTCTTTTAGGAGATTGTTTCCATATTTAGAGTAGAGATTGTATTATAAGTAGTTTGTATTGGCTTGTACAAAATTATTCAAGAAATACAGAAATTTCATTCTGTTTTCATGGTATTAGAGCTAGGAGATTAAACCTAGCTATCAATGGCGGAAATCGCCAGCCAAAGTAGAGGTTCGATGACCTCTGAATCTCACGAAGTCCTTCAACAGAGTTCCATAAGGTTCGAGAACTCCATGGATTCCTCTTCGTCACCAGCGTCGTCACTGCTTCTGGCCATCTTTGCCTTGAGCAGTGCCTCCACTAGAGCATCACCGAGGCCTTCGTCACCTTCTACTAGAAGCACGTCAACGAGCAGTCCAAGAAGGAGATCAAGGACGTCTTGGTCTGCTACGACTGGACCCTCCTCGTTGCCGATCTCTGGCGGTGCAAGCCCAAGAAGTTCGGTGGGCTCTTCCCATTATGAGAGAGAGAGAGAAGTAGAGATGTCTTCGTTCGATGCATACAGTAACGACGGAGACATGACGGAACCGAATCGTCCGTTCGAAGAAGATGGCTACTCGGGTTACGAAGTCGCCGTCAACCACCAACACAATGACGTCCCCCCATCCACTGAATCATACGGCTTCAGCGTTTCATTTCCAGTTTTATAGGCGGAATCGACTATGTCGGCAAGGAAGATCACGCTGAGGAGCTTCGACAGTGAGATCTTTGAGATCGATGAGATTGTGGCTCTTGAGTCTCAGACGATCAAACACATGCTTGAGGACGACTGTGCCGACCATGGTTTTAAATCGCAGTAGCGGGTAGCGTAACGTAACGGTAACAGGTGTAACGGGAAGCAGGAGTAGCGGATGTTACATAACGGGAAGCGGGTGTAACGGCTGTGAATTTTTTTTAAGCACGCACAACCTTGTGCATATTAGCGTACTTGCATGTTTTAAGCTTTTGGCCATTCTTAGGAAGGGTTTTAGTGTATTTTGGACCCTTTAGTTCGAGTAACTAAGTTATTTGGTAAGGGCAACAAGTTTACATTTGTTTTAAACCATCATTGATAGAAAATTACGTGTGTGCGCGTATTTATACTTCTCATTGTTCTTATCTGTGATAAATTCTTATGTGTGCTAAATGAATTAATAGAATAAAATACATTATACACTCCATTAATCTATTAGGCACATAAGACATACGAATAATATAAATATAAAATAGCTAGAAAAGAAAGAAGGTTGAAGTTGAAAAATAAAGAACAGAAATATCACATTACTAATATTATTAAAAAAAAAAAAAATTTCTTAACAAGTTAGTATTTTGAAATTGTTAATTAATGCATCCATTGTGAGTATTTAAAGAAAAAGTAAATTTTGTATCATTGTCATCCTCATTATAATCTTTTCCACCTCTTGCCACTTGGTATATTGATAATGACATATGAAAGAGAGAGAAAAAGTGAGAAGAAAAAGTACAAAATAAAATATTTTTTTGGTGTAACAGTCCTGTAGTGGTTACGTAACGGTCGTGGTCCGTAACGGCTGCTACGGCCGTGATTTTTCTTCCCACCGATTTCGCAGTGTGTAACGGTATCGGTAACCCAAAAAACCTTTACGTAATGGCGTTACGTAACGGTCGCGGCCTTTATTAAAACCATGGTGCCGACAACGGTATTCCCCTGTCCACTGTCACCAACAAGATCTTGGCCAAGGTAATCGAATATTGCAAGAAACACATTGAAACTCCGAAAACTGACGATCGAAACGCCAACGACGAGCTCGAGTCTTGGGACACCGATTTCGTCAAGGTTGACTAGACGACTCTCTTCGATCTCATTCTGGCTGCGAACTATTTGAACATTAAAAGCTTGCTAGATCTTACATGCCAGACGATTGCTGACAGAAAGATTGGGATTAATAAAAAAATGTTGAGGCAGGGTCTATCTTGGTTGGCGGACTAGACCTCGTTAAATTATTACAGAGCTTTGTCTTCCACAAATATTTCTTCAGGTTCTTTAGCCCAAAGAGGTAATTTTTTACAAGCCCTGAATATAATCTCTAAATCCAAAACTCATTGTATTATTGATTCTGGTGCTTTTGACCACATGACTGATGTCTATCATCTTTTCTCATCATATTCCCCCTGTGCCGGAAATTTGAAAGTTAAAATTGCAGATGGATCCCTCTCGTCTGTCACAGGCAAAGGGAATATCCAACTCTCTGACTCCATCACACTAGAGTCTGTTTTTCATGTTCCTAATTTATCCTGTAGCTTACTATCCATTAGCCAGTTGATTAAGAATTCCAATTGTTCTGTTAAATTTCTTCCCTTTCATTATGTTTTTTAGGACCTATCATCGGGGAAGACGATTGGCAGTGCTAAGGAATGTGAGGGACTCTACTACTTTGAGAATGCAAATGTGAGTGAACAATGTAAAATGACTATTTATGATTTTGCATCTACTTCTAGTGATAGTGAAATTTTTTTATGGCATTCTAGGATGGGTCATCCAAATTTTCAATATCTAAAACATTTATTTCCTCCCATTTTTTCAAATAAAACATTTTCTGAATTTCAGTGTGAGATTTGTGAACTTGCAAAACACCAACGTAATTCCTTTCCAAAATCCACATACAAATTATTTAGACCTTTTACTATGATTCATAGTGATTTATGGGGCCCCTCACGCTTTCTTAATCACACTCACATGAGATGGTTTGCTACTTTTATTGACGATCATGCTTGTATTTGTTGGGTTTACTTGTTGAAAGATAAAACCGAAGTCCGTTCTATTTTTGCCAGTTTCCACTCCATGATTCAAATACAATTCCAAACTCACATTCAAATTTTACGTACTGATAATGGTACGAAATATTTCAATGATATCTTGGAACATTATCTTAAAAAAAATGGAATTGTTCATCAAAGTTCCTGTGTGGATACCTCTCAACAAAATGGGATTGTTGAACGTAAAAATAGGCATATTCTTGAAGTAGCTCGGGCATTAATGTTATGAAAAAATATTTTTGGGGTGATGCCATTTTAACAGCTACACATCTCATTAATCGAATGCCTTGTCGAGTTCTTTCTTTTGCTACTTCTCTCCATAAACTCTAGGAATGTTTTCCCAACTCTCGGCTCCACTCCAATCTCTCTCTGAAAATCTTTGGATGTACTACATTCGTTCATGTTCATGCTCACAATCGGGATAAATTAGAACCTCGTGCCATTAAGTGCGTTTTTATTGGTTACTCTCATACTCAGAAAGGCTACAAATGTTATGATCTTGTCACAAAAAAATTGTTTGTTAGCCTTGATGTCGCGTTCTTTGAAACCACTCGTTACTTTCCAATGCCCTCTCTTCAGGGGGAGAAATGGAGTGAAGATCGGTTCTTTGATTTCTCTGTTGATGAATCTGTGCCATACACTGAGTCTACCATTGCATCATTTCCTGACTTGTCATGTACAAAAGACCACTTAAACTCAGGGGGAGATGCAGAAAAATAAAACAACACTGAAATATTTGTTTACTCAAGAAAGGCAAACATAAAGAACAGGGAGAATCTCATACTTGAGGCACCAAGAGAGTTGGAACCGGTGATATAGAGACCCGAGAAAATAAAATAATAAAAAAAATTGAGAAAAAAAAGGTTTTTGATTGAAAAGAGGGGGGGAACCGGCGACGGTTTTTTGAAGGGAACAAAAAACTGGCGACGGTTTTCTCTACAGAGGACGTTATAAGAAAGGATCCCGCGAGTGTTTTGTTAAACAAAACACGAATCCTCTCTCTCTCTCTCTCTCTCTCTCTCTCTCTCTCACTCATGCAAACCCACGAACCCCTTCCATTCATCCTTCGATCCCGGCTTCGTTAAAGCCCCAATTGACGATCAGGAACCACCACGGGGTTCCTGGGAAGATTCTCTGCAACCTACGCGGAGCAGATTTTCAGTTTGGGGTTCCAGGACACCTTCCCAAAATCAGGGTAAGTGGTGTATTTTAGGGTTTTTAAGTTACTTTGGAGTATACGAAACCTAGGAAGCGTTAAAGGGAAATTATTTTGGGAGTTGAGTTGAATAATTTGGGGAAAATATGAATTTCAGGTTTTTGGGCTGCGAATGCCGAGGGGCATAGAACTTGGATGTTTTAGCGAAATCTCAGTAAGCCAGGTAAGGAGAATAAATTATTACAGTCAATTTGAGAAGTACTGATTGAGTTATTATGTGAAAATGGTATTATGATATTTTACCTGGAATTTATTATGATATAATTATCAAATGAAATTTGTGTGGCATATGATTTATATTGAGAAGTGTTTAAAACTGGGTTAAATGATTTACCTTGAGAAATATGAGATTATGAAAAATGATGAAAGTGAAATGTACTGAAAATATATCTTCTGAGAAATGATGAATGTGAAATATGGAAATGTGTTTTATTAAGAAATGTGAATTACGTGAATTGAGACATGTATATGTATTTATGAGATGAAATGAGTATTGAATTGATGAAATACCATTGAAATGATATGAGTTGTGAATAATGAAAATTTGAACATTGCAATGATAATACTGCAATGAGAATAATGATATGTGACTACTAATATGAGAATATGAAATTGAGAATATGAGAATGTGAGTATTGTAATGTGAATACTACAATACAAATATTGAAATATGGAAATGAGAAATATGAATATTGCAACGCTAATTCTGCAATATGAATATTGAATTGTGAGATATGAATACAAAAATGTGATTGATGAAATGCCAATACCGCATAATGATTGCGGATATGTGGTAATGAAACCCTAATGGATGGATATGGAAACCCTAATGATGGGAAGTGATATTGAGCACGGCACCGTTGCTAGTGGAGACAGTGCAACCACACAGACTAGTGGAGCGTGTGGCGTGACAGTAGACTGAGCTGTATAGTAGAGTTGTTGTGTCCCCTGAGCCCGGATTAGGGCTATAAGCCGGCCAGTCATACTACAGATATGGGATATATGATATGATATTTGACCTAACCGGGTCGGCCAACCGCGGCTAGGTCCAGCCTTCGGGCCACACAGCCCTATTCATAGGGGGAAGCACATGGAGAGATATCCTCAGGGCAGCCATGAGTACAGACATGGATGTAACGGTAACTGGGGACACTCATGAGCTAGATATGGAAATGGAAATGAAAAAGAAATGATAATGGATATGAAATGAAAAGGGAAATGACATGAAAATGGAAATGAGAAAGAAACTGAGAAATGAAATAATATGAGTTAATTATATAAATAATTAAAGCGAAGTAAAACATTCCGCTTGAGGGCTTACTGAGTAAGGTGAGTGATTTGATAAGTATTGGTTGTAGCTGAACCCGAGTTAATTGGGTTAGGATGCAAACAATATCAGGGCAGAGGGAAGTTACTTGTATAGGTGGGTAAGCTTCCCTATTCTCGGGAACTTTACTGGTAATTATGGGTTGCGTGTGTATGGTTTTGGAAATGAAAGTAAAAACTTATGAAAGCTTGTGTTGTATGTCTATATGATTATGATTGAGGAAATGGTTTTGAAAATGAAAGTAAAAGCTTATGAAAGCTTGTGTTGTATATCTATATGATTATGATTGTAAAAATGGTATATTTTCTCAGAAGATATTATTACTGAAATAAATATATGTTATGATATAATGAATTGACTGCCATACACTGTAGATAATTTATTCTGTCTTACTGAGATGTGTCTCACCCAATCATTTAAATATTTTAGGAAACCAAGGTTGGCCTGGTGATAGAGCTTCGAGATAGAGGGGAGCAGATACCCTGGGTAGACAGGGTGAGTATTTTGAGCTAGGGAGATTTGATTCCCCTAGAGGTTTTGTGGTAGACTTGTATTTATGGATGGTTGGTACTCTAGTATGTGTATTCGCCGTGGTATGTATATATATATATATATGAAATGACTTCCGCTGTTAGGGTTGTGTATATGAGTATGATTGTATACTCGGTACCCACTTTTGGGTCGGGTTATGTATTGCGGTATTAGAGGTTGACGTGGTCGATATGTGTTATTTATATGGAAAAAAAATGGTATGAAAAATCGAGGCGTTACAGTTTGGTATCAGAGCCTAGGTTGCTAGGCTCTGCAGACTTTAGTAAACAACGTATTACAATATCAGAATATAGGAATGAATATTGACGAGATATGAATCAGTTGTTGTTAGAGGATGATATTAGAATTTAGGGTTCTGTCTTGCGACCTGAAAGTAGGAGTTTCGTGGTTACTTTTGTGTTTTTCCTGGGGTGACGACTTCTGGAAAACCATAGATACTATCGCCGGATCGTGTTTCTGAGTGGTGGGATTGAATCTTAAATGGAGATTAAGAGTGTTAAGAGAAATGTTTATAGCCGAATATTTTGTGAGTTTTAGTATGCTTGGTGTGTTAGTGAGTTATGATAATAGAGTTCTAAAACGGTTTTATACCCTTTGCATGATGGATCTAGGGAGTAGTAGTGCATAGGATGGAGGGGGTGATGTAGGACCTTCCAGTATGGGTGGAGGAGACCCTGATGTTGTACTACGTAGCGTCACCCAGTAGGTGATGACAGAGATGGCTAGAGATTCAGGGGAGCGGAGCTGCACGATTAAGTAGTTCACGCGTATGAGACCCCCATCATTCTCTAGGGGAGCTGACTACTTGTGGCTAAGAACTGAGTCCAAGACATAGAGGATATGATGGTAGTTCTTCCATGTACAGATGAGTATAAAGTTTTATTTGCGACATTTAAGCTGATCGAGGAGGCGAAACGTTGATGGAGAGCAGCGAGATTGTTGGAGTAGAGACCGGATCTTGTAGCGGTGACGTGGAGCAGCTTCTGGGAAATTTTTTTCGAGAGGTACTTTCCCGCTACAGTCAGGAGTGCGAAGGCAGCGGAGTTTCTGCATCTAATGCAGGGACCGATAACAGTACAACAGCATGCGGTTAGATTCGTTGAGCTGTCTTGGTTTGCTCCGTACTTGGTACCGAATGAGGAGAGGAAGACAAGGAAGTTTGAGGAGGGTCTGAGACAGAGTTTGTTTGAGCAGGTTATAGGTTTTCGGGTTCAGACATTTGCAGAGATAGTAGATAGAGCTGTCGTGATTGAGAATGACCTTCAGAGAGGCATCGGAACACAGAGCCAAGGAAAGGGGCCCGCACCTCCGGATGTTCAGGCAGGGTCTAGCCGAGGGCCTTGGAGGAGGCAGAATAGCAGAGGTGGACGGAGATAGGGAGGAGATTGGGCAGTGCAGGGCAGGCAGATGCCCCCTTCTCGCCCCATATGCTACAAGAGACACTCAGGAGTGTGCCGGATCTGGGAGATTGTATGTTATCAGTGCTGTCAGTCGGGGCATATGGCGAGGGACTGCAGAACACCGCTAGTTGTTATGCTTACTTATAGACCATACTGAGGAGGTCATCAGGCACCCCGAGGTAGACAGCAGAGGAATATTGCCCCAATACGAGTCTACGCGCGGACACCGGGGGATGCAGAGGCAATAGGAGATGTTATGACAGGTACAATTTCAATTCTGTCATTTACAGCTACTGCTTTATTTGATTCAGAGGCGACTCATTCTTTTATCATCCGGGAGTTTGTTAAATTTTATGGGTTAGAAAAATAGCAGTTGGGTGTTAGTTTGTCAGTGGCTACGCCAACAGGGGCTGTGGGGATATGTGGTAAGGTACTCAAAAACGTCCAGTATGCATTCAGGGGAGATTTTTATTAGCTGATCTGATGGTCTTGGATATGCATGGGTTTGGGGTGATACTGGGTATGGATTGACTAATTGCTTATCATCCAAGTATAGATTGTCATCAGAGGGAGGTAGTGTTAAGACTTTCAAGGGGACAGGAGTATAGGTTTGTGGGGTCTTGTGTGGGCACCCCACCACAGTTGTTATCCACCATTCAGGCGAGGCGGTTGTTATTAGAGGGTTGCCGGGATTTTTAGCTTATGTAAAGGTGGTATCAGAAGGAGAATTTAGGATAGAGGATATCCCAGTAGTGAGGGATTTTCCTGATGTTTTTCCCGAGAATATGTCGGAACTACCTCTTGATCGTGAGGTAGAGTTTTCTATTGATTTAGTACTGGGGACAGCACCGATTTTGAAAGCGCTGTACAAAATGGCACCGGTAGAGTTGAAAGAATTGAAAGACTAGTTGTAGGAACTGTTAGACAATGGATTTATTTGACCTAGTGTGTCGCCCTAGGGAGAGTCGGTATTATTTGTGAAAAATAAAATGGGTCGATGAGAATGTGCATTGACTACCGAGAAATCAACAAAGTGACTATCAAGAATAGGTACCCGCTTCCTCGCATCGATGATTTATTTGATCAATTACAGGGGACACATTTTTTCAAAGATAGATCTACGGTCTAGGTATAATCAGGTAAAGGTCAGAGCAGAGGATGTTTCAAAGATGACATTCAGAACTCGGTATGACCACTACGAATTCTGGGTTATGCCGTTTGGACTGACAAATGCTCCTGCAGTGTTTATGGATTCGATGAACAGGGTCTTTTCCCAGTATCTGGACCAGTTTGTGATGGTATTCATTGATGATATACTGGTGTATTCAAAGAGCCCATAGGAGCACGAGGAACATTTGAGAATTGTACTTCAGGTACCGAGGGAAAGGAAATTGTTTGCGAAATTCAAGAAGTGTGAGTTCTGGCCAGAGCAGGTTACCTTCCTTGGACATGTAATATCCAGGGGTGGTATTTCAGTAGACCAGAGCAAGATTGAGATGGTAGTAGATTGGGTACAACTGAAGAATGTGCAGGAAATCAGAAGTTTCCTGGGATTGGCTGGATACTACCGCAGGTTTGTTGATGGTTTTTCTAAATTGTCAGTTCGTTGATTAGATTGACTAGGAAAGGGGTGAAACTTGAGTGGTCTGATTAGATTGTCCATTTGAGGGAACCACGTTAAATTTTGTGTCTCATTTTTATTTATTATTTGCATTACACAGTTGATTTATTTGTGGGAGTTAGTTCATATATAATATTTTTCCCAACAATTATGGCACTGTATCTGATTGACAACCGAGTTGCCAACCCCTTCAAAATTTAGCATTGCTGGAGTTATTTTTGCACTTCGCCACCACCACTAGGCTCACCAGCCTCTGATATACCAGCAACCAGAGTTTCATCGCCAAAGGTCTCTGGCTCACACTTCGCGTGTCAGTGACTTGCTAGTGGGAATCTACCAGAGTCTTTTCCTGGTACTAGATTTGCGAGAAATTGCTCCAGCCACAATATTTTGGGTTTCTTTTGTGACATTTGATCTGCAACGTGATATTTTGTGTGCAGATTTGATACTTTGCAAACAAATGTGATAGTTTGACATGAAAAGTGAGAAATTATCTCTGTCAGCATAAAAAATCTGGTTTATTTGCTGCATTGTGAATTTTCAAAGTGAATTTGTTTCATTTCAGCTCGACACTCAAGATCAAAGGTGAATTGAAGATAGTTCTTGAAAATTAAGAGTCAAATTTATGGTTCTACATGATTAGGCTGAGAATTGTGGGCTAGTGTGTTGAGGGCTTTTGGTGATGTATAGTTGTGGTATATATAAATAAATCCAGGAATGTGGCGATAGCTTACTGGAAAAATGAATAACATTTGTCATTCTTTGAGCATAATATTAAGCCACTGCACACCTTTCTTAAGTTTAGGGGAAAAGTCTGCAAATTCATTTTTGATGGAAGATGTTCTATGAATTTGATTTCTAGAAATGGAGTCATTTGTATGCAACTTCATCCAGAACCCCATGCAAAGCCTTTTGACATATCTTGGATTGATAAGACTACACATTTGTGAAAAATGTTCGGTTCCTATCCAAATGGGTGAATATTTTGCTAATGTTTGGTGTGATATATACCCATGAATATTGGTCATGCACTCCTCGATTCTCCTTGGTTGGATGATTTGGGTGTGACTAAAGGATATGAGAAGACATATGCTTCCACTATAATGGGAAGAAAATCATTTTGAGGCTCCTCTACTAACCAACGAGGACAAAAAATCTAAGATTGTTGATCATGTCAAAGTTACTTGAAGACAATACAAGCAAGGCAATGAGTGTGTTTGAATTCAAAAGTATTTCAGAAATTCCCATTGTTGAGTTTGTCATTCCCTATTTGTTTATTGATGCCAACTCTCAATTCAAGTCTATGATGCTGCCAAAGGATTATGGTTTCTTGTATCACTCAAGCACTGTGATGGTGAGCCAGCAATGGAGAACTTTAGATGTTTATATTGTGTCTAGGTTTTTATACTTTAGTTTGGGAAAACTCTTGTTATTTTAGAAGTTTAGTTATTTAGGTTTATTTGTGTATTTTAAGTACTTTTGAAGGGGAGCTTAGGCGCAACGGTAAGGTTGTCGCCGTGTGACCTAGAGGTCATGGGTTCGAGGCGTGGAAACAGCCTCTTGCAAAAATGCAAGGTAAGGCTGCGTACTATAGATCCATTGTGGTCCACCCGTTCCCTGGACCCCACATACGCAGGAGCTTTGTGCACCGGGCTGCCCCCTTTTTTTATGTATTTTCAGTACTTTTGGTTTATTTTTAATTGCACATTTAGTTGGGACTATTTTGTAAATATGTGTTAGTAGTAGTGGGCAATTGTACAGTTATCATTTTGAAATCAGATTGCCGCAGTTTCCCTCTCTCTCCCCTACAGGTTATTGTTCTTCTTCTTCTTCTTCTTCCTCTGTCATCTGTTCTGCCTCTGTTCCTTCCTTTCTCTTCGTCTGTCCTGTTGCTCCTTTCTTCTTCTTCTTCTTCTTCTAGTTCTCTCCCTCAATTCTTTCAATTCATAGTTAATGAGTTCCATTTCTCATCCTCCATCAAATTGGCATAAAAGAAAACCCAATGACCATGCAATCATTGAAAGTTCAGAAATTGCAGGAACTGAAGCACTGTTTATCAGCCTGCCAAAAAAAAGGGCAGCCCGGTGCACAAAGCTCCCGCGTGTGCGGGGTTTGGAGAAGGGGCGGACCACAATGGGTTTATAGTACACAGACTTACCTTGCATTTTTGCAAGAGACTGTTTTCACGCCTCAAACCCGTGACCTGGATCACATGGCGACAACCTTACCGTTGCGCCTAAGCTCCCCTTCACTTCATCAGCCTGCAACTTTTCCATAAAATTACACTCGTGCCACTGGTTCGAAAACCAAGTTCCAGCAATCATCTTGCAACACAACACACCATTGAAGACAGACTGCCTCGAAACATTCTTATCTGAAGTTTCATCACCGTCTGACCACTGGAGATCCCCCATCCGTCGGCTGAAACTTTTCCAGCGAACCCTGCTTCAAATTCTCACACATCCTGCAGTTTCCTTGATATACTGCCATGCTCTCTAGAAACCCACCTCTTGATCTGCCACTAGCCAGAACGCCTTCGCCGGAGGACCCTTGTTGCTGGCGCATGCATCCCGTGCGCTGGTGGCGTGCGAGTGGGAGAACTTCAAGAGTGTCTTCCTGCTTCCAACGGCCAAAAAAAAAAAAAAAAAAAACCCTTGAGATTTGAGGGAGAATTTAGGAGAAATTCAAGTGTTATCCTGTGATACATGTTTGGAGGATAATTTCAGTACCAACACTGGATTCAGACTTCATTGGCTGCATTTTGTAAGCTTTATTTTGTGGAAACTTGAGAAATTGGGAAGTTAGCTTCAGATATTGGACTGCCAACACAAAAATTTCAGAGTTTTGATGGCTTGCCAGCCTTCAGATTGAGGCCCATCTGCTGTGTTTTAAGATTTACTACGACTAATTGGTTGTCCTTTGTGAGATTTTGATATTGGTTTGAAGAATCCATCTTCTGTTGCTCATCTATTTGGTACCTGTCTGAATTTGAATCGCTCAATATATACTCTTTGTATATTTACTCTTTGTTGGGAGAAAAAGAGAAATGAGTTAGATTTGTATATGTGGTTCCTACCTAGTTGGCAACTCTCAACAATCACTTGACCAATTGTGTAGTCTTAGACAACTTTCTTCTATTGTCACCAATTATTACCTTAAATTTGGGGACTTCTTTTATAGATGTGCTCTTAGTAAGGAGCCTACAATGGTAATTTTGTTCATGAAAGGGTTAAGGGATTAAATCAAGAGGAATGTAAATGTTCGAAAACATCCCATTACTCTATCTGATTCTTACAATATGGATTTGGAAACTAAGAGATTCCTCCAGCTACCAGCATAACACCACTATTTTAAAGAATTACATCAGTCTAGATCAATTTCTACATGGTCATGAGGTATTCCCAGATCCCACCAAGATGTGTAAGAGAGAACTCAAATTGTTGAGGATAAGCAATCAAATATTAGAAGTGCCTATGCAAATTGTTGTGTAATTGAGTATCATGACTACGTAAATGATTTGCATATTACTAGTGCTCATTTTTATGGTTCTTCTAAGGACATGAGTCATGAATCTTCACAAAATGAGGTGATAGACTTGTCTTTAGTGACCCTAAACACTGTTGGAGCCTCTAGGCAAGAGATGGACCTTGACTTGTCATCACCTGACCCAAAGAATGAGGGGCAATTGGTTGCTGTAGAGTTTGTTGAAAGTTCTTTAGTTATGGAATCTATTGTTGAAAATATTGTTGAGATTATTCCTCGTCAATCCAATAAACTTGTGCCTCCATCCCTTTCATCTTTTTCCCTCTATATTTTCCTTAACCAAATCTAGTGAAACATTGTCCATAATCTTGAAATATAGGCCGAATGCTTATTGAAAGAAGAAACTATTGAAAAATATTTTTCTTCATTCTATTGTTCTTCTGTACAATCCAATATATAATACGATTACCTATTCTAAACAAGAAAACAATTTCCTATTGAATAATATCAAATCCCCTATAATTACCCACTTTCCTAATTTGTATTTTATTTACAAAGATATTTAGGATTGATATTTTAACACTCCCCCTCAAGTTGGATCATAAATATTAATCATCTCCAACTTGCTAATAAGATCATCAAAGCTCTGTCGTCCCAACCCTTTAGTGAGGATATCTGCAGTTTGTTCCTTGGTTGGCACATAGGTCATGCCTATAATTCCTTCTTCAATTTTTTCTTTGATGAAGTGCTTGTCTACCTCCACATGTTTAGTCCTGTCATGTTGGACCGGATTAAGAGAGATGCTAATAGCTGCCTTATTGTCACTGTAGAGTTTGATAGGGAGGTTCACTGGTACCTGTAATTCCTCCAATAGTTTTCGTAACCACAATCCTTCACAAATCCCTTGAGTGACTGCCCTGAATTCAGCTTCAGCACTACTACGAGCCACCACATTCTGTTTTTTGCTTCTCCAAGTTATGAGATTTCCCCAGACGAATGTACAATATCTTGTGGTGTACCTTCTATCTTCCACTGATCCTGCCTAATCTGCATCTGTAAAGATCTCTACTTCCTTGCTTTTACATTTCTTAAAGAAGAGTCCTCTTCCCGGGGATCCCTTGAGATATCTAAGGATCTTGTATACAGCATCTAAGTGAACTTCCTTTGGTGAACGCATATGTTGACTTACTACACTGACTGCAAATGCAATGTTTGGTCTAGTATGTGATAGGTAGATCAACTTGCCAACCAATCTCTGATACCTCTCCTTTTCTACTGGTTTTCCACAATCTTCAACCCTCTTTACTGTTTCTATCAGGGTTTCGCTAGGTTTGCACCCTAGCATGCCAGTTTCAACTAGGAGGTCGGTAACATACTTTCGCTGAGAAACACTAATTCCCTTTTTTATTCTTGCCACTTCCATGCCCAAAAAATACCGCATCTGTCCCAAGTCTTTAACTTCAAATTTAGTAGCCAGAACCTTCTTCAATTTCTCCATTTCTATAGTATCATCACCAGTAAGAATTATATCATCGACATACACTAGTAGGATTGTTCTATTACCTCCTTCAGACTGTTGGAGGAATAGTGTATGGTTTGATTGCCCTTGTCGATACCCTTGATTCTTTAGTACCTTTGCGAATCTGTCGAACCATGCTCTAGGAGATTGTTTGAGGCCATATAACGATTTCTTTAATTTACACACTCTGTTTTCTTCACCTGTTCTACTGAATCCTGGTGGTGTAGTCATGTAAACTTCCTGTTCCAATTCTCCATTTAAGAAAGCATTTTTAATATCAAGTTGTTGTAGAGGCCAATCTAAATTGGCTGCCAGGGACAAGAGAACCCGAACTGTATTTAAGTTTGCCACTGGTGCGAATGTCTCAGTATAGTCAATGCCGTAGGTTTGTGTAAAGCCTTTTGCAACAAGTCTGACTTTATATCTTTCAACTGTTCCATCAGATTTACATTTCACTGTGAAGACCCATTTACATCCCACTAGCTTCTTCCCTTTCGGTAAATCTGTCAACTGCCAAGTTCCATTTTTTTCTAGGGCTCGCATTTCTTCCATGATTGCCTCTCTCCATTCTGGTATTTCTAGAGCTTCTTGAATGTGTTTTGGTATTTGCATCTTGTCAAGATTAGAGACAAACACACGATATCCTGTAGACAAGCTTTTATAAGACATGTATTTCGACCAAGGGTATTGAGTACATGACCTGGTTTGTTTTCTGATTGCAATAGGTAAATTGATATTATCAAGTGCAGAATTATCAGAGGAAGACTCAATTACTAGGTCAGGATAAGGCGAGGGCTCATGATTATTTGGAGCCATCACCGGTTCCAACGCTCTTGGTGCCTCAGGTATGAGATTCTCCCTCTCCTTTGTTTTCGGCTTTCTTGAGTAAACCAATATATCTGCGTTGTTTTGCTCTCTTGCATCTCCCCCTGAGGATAAGTGTTCAGTTGTGTTTGGCAAGTTGGGAAGTAATGTAATGGAGGACTTAATGGAAGACTCAATAGATGGGTCAGGGAATGGAGTAACTGGAGTAACCGCAGATTCAGTAGTAAAAGGATGAAAGAACCGATCTTCACTCCATTTCTCCCCCCGAAGAGAGGGCTTTGGGAAGTAAGGAGTGGTTTCAAAGAAAGTGACATCAAAAGTAACGAACAGTCGTTTTGAGACCGGATCATAACATTTGTAGCCTTTTTGTGTAGGTGAATAACCAAGGAAGACACATTTAATGGCACGAGGATCCAATTTATTGCGATGGTGTGCATGGACATGAACAAAGGTAGTACAACCAAAAATTTTCAGTGGGAGATTGGAAGGAAGTCGAGAGGTAGGAAAGTGTTCCTGAAATTTCTGAAGAGGGGTGACAAATGAGAGTGTTCGACTTGACATTCGATTAATGAGATGTGTGGCTGTTAAGATGACATCGCCCCAAAAATAATGTTTCATCTGGGTAGTGAACATTAATGCCCGGGCTACTTCAAGTATATGTCTATTTATTCGTTGAGGAACCCCATTTTGTTTAGGGGTATCCACACAAGAACTTTGATGAACAATCCCATTATCTTGAAGATAAGTTCACAGGATGGTATTAAAATATTCCGTACCATTATCAGTACGTAGGATCTGAATATGAGTCTGGAACTGTGTATGAATCATGGTATGAAAATTGATGAAAATGGAGCGGACTTCAGTTTTGTCTTTCAGTAAGTAGACCCAACAAAAACGAGTATGGTCATCGATAAAGGTCACAAACCATTTTGTATTGGTGCGATTTAGGGAACGTGAGGGATCCCATACATCACTGTGAAACATAGCAAATAGGCGAGATGGTTTGTATATGGATGATGGAAAAGAAGTACAACGATGTTTAGCAAGCTCACATACTTCACATTGAAACTCAGAAGCCATTTTATTTGAACAAAGAGAAGGAAACAAACGTTTTAAATAGTGGAAATTGGGATGACCCATCCGTGAATGCCATAACAAAAGTTCACTATTTCTAGAAGTAGATGCAGAATCACAAATTGCAGTATTACATAGTTCACTGAAACTTGCCTCCTCAAATTAGTAGAGTCCCTCATACGCTTTAGCAGTGTCAATCGTCTTTCCCGATGATAGGTCTTGAAAAATTCAATGAGAGGAAACAAACTTAGCGGAACAATTTGAATCTTTTGTTAACTGATTGATAGACAATAGATTGCACGATAACTTGGGGACATGTAAGACCGATTGTAAAGTTAAGGAATCAGATATACGAATACTTCCTTTTCCAGCAACTGGTGAGAGAGAACCATCTGCAATTTTTACCCTCAAATTCTCGACATATGGTGAGTAGGATGAAAAATATTGATAAGACCCAGTCATATGATCGGATGCAACCGAATCAATTATCCAAGGACATTTGGAATAAGATGTGGTTTTTAAAGCTGACAGATGATTACCTCGGTGAGCCAAGGAACTAGAGGAAGATTGACTCGATGTTTGCATCGATGAAATCATCTTATATAACTGATCCAATTGTTCAGGATTGAATGCACTGCTGGACGGGGTATTGTTGTTCTCTCCTTGTGATCTTTCAGTTGATCCGTTAGTGCTGGCCTGGTACCCACGATTTTTTTGGTATTGTCTCGGTTTCCAATCTGCTGGTTTTCCATGAATCTCCCAGCAGGTATTTTTTGAATGGCCTGTTTTTCGGCAATGGTCGCACCATATTTTTCCTCTTTGCGGTCGTTGACTAGGTCCCCTTGGGCCTTTTAATATAAGAGCTGAGGCATCTGGCCCAGCGTGTAGCTCATCTAATTTTTGGGCGGATACAGGTACAGCCAGGTCCAGCTTAGCGGATCCTTTTTGAGGCCGCAGCATCACCCGCCTCCTGTTCTCTTCCCTCCTGACCTCTGTGAAGACTTCTCGGGTTGAAGGGAGAGGTCGCCGGCCAAGGATCCGTCCTCTCACGTCATCGAGCTCTCGATTCAGGCCGGCAAGAAACTCGAAGACCCTCTCGTTTTCGAGCCTCCTTCAGTATCGAGTTCTGTCGCCGGAGCACTTTCACTTCTCATCGATGCTCAGATCCAGCTCCTGCCAGAGATGACTCATCTCCATGAAATACTCGGTAACGCCTCTCTCGCCTTGCCTCATCTGCCACAATCGGGTCTTGATGTCGAAGATTTGTGAGTAGCTTTCGACATCAGAGTACGTCTCACGCACGGCTTCCCAGACTTCCTACGCCGTCGGCAAGAACAAGTAAATTTTTCCGATTGATGGTTGCATCGAGTTGACGAGCCAGGCCGTGACCATGGAGTTTTCGGACCTCCATCTTTGCAGGGCTACAGTGTCGGAAGGGTCTGGCTTCCTTTGCTCATCGGTAAGATATCCAAGCTTTCCTTTTCCCTCAATCCCTAGTTTCATGGACTGAGCCCAGTCACGAAAATTTTTTCCGTTTAGTTTTTCCAATGAGAGGGGAAAGACTGTGTTATCCAGTCCATTCATACCCCCACCGGACGTAACCTCTGAGTCACTGGTGATGTTTGCAGAGGAGGTAGAGCCTTTGCTGTTAGCCATCGTTTAGCTGGGTTTAAGAAACCCGAGCTCTGATACCATGAAAGAAGAAATGATTGAAAAATATTTTTCTTCATTCTATTGTTCTTCTGTACAATTCAATATATAATACGATTACCTATTCTATACAAGGAAACAATTTCCTATTGAATAATATCAAATCCCCCATAATTACCACTTTCCTAATTTGTATTTTATTTACAAAGATATTCAGGATTGATATTTTAACACTTATTTGCTTGAGCTGCCAATAGATTTGGATATTAAATTGATTTCAGCCTTCTATGCTACTTGCAGCTGGAAGATCTTCTAGATATTCTCCAATGGTGATGAATGATGCGATGCAAATCGTGTCTCCTCTTGATTTGCCCACATGTATGATTTGTTCCCACTAATGGAGTTAAGGCTACTTCTCCATTTCAGAACTTGAGTTTGAGTTTTTCTCTAACAAGGGGAGTTTGATGGAAAACAATCACTAGAGAACTTTCAATGTTTATATTGTATCTATTCTTTTATATTTTAGTTTGGGAAAGCTTTGTTATATTAGAAGTTTAGTTAATTTAGGCTTATAAGTACTTTAGTGTTATTTTGCAATTCCTTGTTTAGTTGGGGTTATTTTGTAAATTTGTGTTAGTAGTGGTGGTTATAAGTTCTGGACATGTAAGTTATTGTACACTTCCCATTTTGAAATCTGATTGCTGCAGTTCCCTGTCTCTGTCTCTCGCAATCCAGCAGGTTTCTGTTTCTCTTCTTCTTCCTTCTCATCTTTGTTATGTTTTGCCTCTGTTTCTGTGTTTCTCATCTTGTCTCCTGTTTTTTTATTTTTTATTTATTTATTTTTTAATTATGAAAATCCCAAATTTATTGATAGACCTCACTTATGACAAAGGAAAACGGTGGTTACAAACATGCCCCTAGGAATGTACAAAAAATAACTAGCAAAACCATCTCAGGCAACAAAACCAATACAAGCCTAACAAAACCCGTACCAATATCCAACTAAAACAAATTAAACAAGACCATATGAATCAAGACAAAACCAACACAAACAAAAGCAAAATACCTGCAAACTGATGTCAATTACCTGCAAAACAAAAACTTGAGGAAAACATAGGAGAACCAAATGATGTCATT
The DNA here is from genome assembly GCF_029873635.1 of Malania oleifera. Classification (NCBI taxonomy): domain Eukaryota; kingdom Viridiplantae; phylum Streptophyta; class Magnoliopsida; order Santalales; family Ximeniaceae; genus Malania; species Malania oleifera. The sequence continues at coordinate 78,797,067 of NC_080428.1, read as the reverse complement.
TAAAAACGAAGGCTTGGAATACTCATCTTATTCATATGAATTAGACCTTTCATTTTACTCGGCCGCACATCACCTACAAAATATCTCCTCGTGTTGCCTCCCTTGCCTTGATGAGCCAAGTAATCCGCTCCCTGATTACCTTCTCCAAATTGATACTTTATAGAGAACTGAAGGCCTTATAGCTCATCCTCTAACAATTCCCAAAAGTCCCATAAGTACCAGGAAGAGCAAATTCCAAATGCGATCCATCTCACCACCAATTCCGAGTCGCTTTCAATACAAGTATGCTTAAACATCCCATCACAAGAATATCCCTTTCAAACAAACACCATTCCTAGACAAGATCAACTAGTCAAACTTTATTATAGCATTTATCCCTTCTCAAAAAATAAATTTGTAGTACAAAGTTTTTCCTAATTTTTGGAACACGAAGAAGATTAATAAGATCATTTTTTTTTTTTTTTTTTCTGATGAGTAAACTAAAGTCCAACACCTTCTCTTCTAAAACTTTTGTTGAGTTATGATTTCCCATTAGTACTTCCAGTCCTTATGCAGCCTATTGATATTCTTCAACTGAGATTTGTTGCTGCAGCCATGAACTGTAGCAGAACCATATCATTGATGAGAAACATTATTCAGTGTGGTCTTATGCAAAATCACCACAATTTGTCGACCAGAAATTATTCCAAGCCATATTTGCTTTGTGGGTGATCTCTTTCTTCTATCTTCTCCAGTATATCCATTATTATTTGAGATGTCCCTTCTTATAACAATGATTGAGCTGTAGCTGGTTCTGCCTGCTTTCATATTGCCATTACTGTTGGACTTCTGGATAAAGGAAATTTCTTTTTATTTCCATTTTATTTTTTGACCGTTATTATTCAATATAATGTACTGTAACCATTCCACTTAGGTGGAAGTTCTTCAATAATAGCTCCCACATGCAGTATTTCATGAACATTACCTTTAAAATCTTTAAGTTTTGACACTACAATTGGAAACTTGTGCAATTGACCTACAACCCTGGCAAATTTAAATTATTTTACGTTTAAAAAAGTGCCTGCACCTTTATTTTCTGTATTTTATTTGAATTCTACAGCATTTCAAATTTTACTTGATTGGAGTAAACAGGTCTAGATAGTGTTTCGCAATTTATCTTCTTCATGCATCTTGTGTTCTGCTTTAGTTTGATCAATGTCATTTGGCCTTTGTTAAATTGGAATCAAGAATGTAGGGTATCTTCAACACAGTGAGTAAAAACATCATTTTGTTATCCCAATGATGTAAATTCGTGTAATTAAAATCCGTCTGATTTGACAATGGTCTGGTTCAAGACATTGGAAGCAATAAATTTGACTCCATTGCAGAATATCATTTTAATTTTGTCGAGGCAGTATGACATCAGGAGTGCATACATAAAAAATTCTTTGGCTCCCTACACGCCACCCACCCCCTCTCAAAAGAGAGAGAAAAAACACTTGAATGAGTTTGTTGAATTTATTGCAAATCATCTCTAAAACACAACAAAACCATCCAGAAATTTGCATAAGAACTTCTCTAGAAAAAGCCTAAATGACTTGGAGAGACACAAAGGTGAAAATGAATTAATTGTTCTAAATATTTATTTTGTGATCCCCTATTTGGAAGAGTTATTAATCACACGTTTCAAAATTAGCATGACTGAACAGACTGTTAATCTTTACCAGATATGTGCTAACAGTCTTGTTATTTATACACATGTTAGTGCCAGATCATTTTATATATGTGTGCGTGCGCGTGTAAAATTATTTGGGCTTCACACCTCCAAATTCCATTGTAGTGGTGTATTGACTTAGAAAGCCTTCTAAAAATTTCAAAAGTTTCTGTGTGGGACAAAGGCCCTACTTAAAACCATGGTCTTAAATTTCCATGAAATTGTCGGAATTTTCAGTTTCCGGCACCCTTGAAATCGAAATGGCAGTCGATTTCCGTCTTGCATAATTTCCATCAAAATCTCAACGAATCATCCTGAAATTAATCAAAATCTCAAAATTTCAGCTAAACTTGTTGAAATTTTAACTATACAATTAATAGAATTCAAATAAGAGATTTAGGAGTGAAGTGAAATTTCTCTCGAAATTTATTTTATTTATTTTTATCGAAAAAAAATATTGTTACAAATGCTTTTGAAATTATATGAAAAAAAAAAACTTACTGCAGCATTTTATTTAACCATTTATGTCTAAATTATCATTATTTGTATAGTAAATAATATTTAAATGATTTATGAATTTCATTTGTATTAGCTGAATATGTTTATTGTACATTCTCTTACAAATATGTTTGATACATACACTATATTACAACTTTTCCACTTCATACACAACATAGATGTGTTTAACTTGTAATATATTTGTCCTGAAACTCATTATTATGTTTGTTTATCATTTCTAAAGTTTCATAAAGAATTCCATGCTTTACTATTGATTTCCATTATTTTTTAAAATCGAAATCAAAATCGAAATTTCCGTCGAAATTTCCGTACTTTTGGAGCTTTGAAATTTTAGTCGAAATCGAAATTTAAGACCTTGCTTAAAACTACACAAGTACTCTCACTTATATAATTACAATCCAACCTTAGAACAGTAGCCAGCAGGAACCTCATATAGACATTGAGATTGCTTGAAGCGGCATGTTTAGCTGCTGAATTGGGTTCATTACTAGTTTGATTTGGTGTTGATGTTTTGACAAATGCTAGTAGTAAAAAGAGAACATTTTCTGTTTTGGCATGAGATACCAGGTTGCTAAGGAGCAGGCAGAGCGGAGAGCAGCGGCTCAGTTGATGTTTGAGTTGGGTCAGAAGTATTATGGAAAGGGCATGTACAAGCGGGCCACTGAGTTCCTAGAAGGTGCCCTCACAATCATTCCAAGGCCAACATTATTTGGTGGGGAGGTTGGTTTAATGCCGAAAGAATCTTTCAGGTATTTTGCTGTGTTTGGGGCAGATGTTTGGTCACAGACTAATGAGCAAGTTCTGATTCTGGTTTCAGATACAAATATGGCTTGCTATGGCTTATGAGGCTAATAATCGCCATGCAGATTGCATAGCTCTCTACCAGCAGTTGGAGAAGCAGCATCCTAGTGTCAGCATTAGACGTCAAGCTGCTGAACTTCGCTACATTTTGCAAGCGCCTAAGATCAAGATATCCCAGGAGGAGATGGTAACAATACCATTGATAGGATCTAGCTATGACAGGTAAATATAGCTATATTTGTACCTCTTATCATTCAATATGTAGCTAATTGCTGCTTTTAGCTAATTATTTCAACATCTTGCATATTTTCTAAAGTGGAATACTTCATAACATCTGCAAAAAATAGAACTATTTCTCTTTGTGCAAGAAATGGGTTGTGTGTGCATATATTAGGGATGGGTGGAGGGGACAGGTTAAATATATACATACATACATACATACATACATATATATATATATATATATATATACATTCCACACACAATCAGATATGAATTATTTTAAAAGCATATGGGTTTTCATCTATGCTTGGAACCTTGCTATTACCGTCTGTGGCTATTCATGGACAGTGCATTCCTTAAGTCATACATCATAACTTGGAAATATCAAAACTCTACATCTACTATTTTTAGTTTTTCAAAGAACTACAAAAACTACCACCAAGTTGGCAGAGTTTCCCAGTTTTCCTTAAGGTGGCATTTTTGTAATTCTTTGCAAAACTGGAAATGGAAAATGAATATGTTTTTACCCTTAACGTGTGTTTAAGGCCTGGAATTCAGACTTTGGGTTTGGATTTGTGTGAGTTTTGACTAAATGCATTGCAAAAATTACATTAGTTTTTTCCAAATCCACATAAATCCAAATCTAAAGCCTGAAATCCATGTTCTTGACAGAAGTTCGGGCCATTTTAGTTATGGAAGACAGTTTTCCTTCTCCTTGTTTTATTTTTCTAAAGAATTTGAATGAATCAAGCTTATTTTTCAACTTTGCAACATTTGATAAAAAAAATGTAAAATAATAAAATTTTTTGGCAGCAATATTCACCTGTGGAAAATAGTTTTATTTTCCATTCCTAATTTTTCAAATAATTACGAAAATGCCACCTTGTTCTAAATTTTTACAAGAAGTTGGAAAACATCTTTTTATTATTTTTTAGATCTTTGATATCCTATATAATTTTTGGAAAATTGGAAAACGAATTTTGATTTTTGCAATTATTTGAAAATCTAGAAATAAAAAGTGAAAATTATTTTCTATGACTAAATAAACCCTTTATTTTCTACTTTTTGAACGCAAATCTTGGAAAACTAAAAAATAAGCTGGCATGTTTATAATTCATTGGAAAGCTAAAAATAGAAAAGGAAAACTGTTTTTCCATGACCAAACGGGCCTTTAATTTATTTCTAAAATTTGAATTTGAATTCTGAAGAAAGGCCAATGAGTATTCGAACTTTCTATTTGGCTTTTAGTTGATGGAGTATATAGAAGTTTTATTTCTTTTCTTCATTCCCTTTTCATGCAGATACTTTTTTCATTGCTCAGGAGATTTATGACATCCTTGGTGATAACAATCCTTAGTGGACCATTTCTTCTTTTGAGTTCCATGAATCCCGTACTCCCCTACTATTATAGAGAATGTTTCGTGTTGCAAGAACCCTTAAACCTTATCTTGCATATTGACCTTCCCATTTTTGCATGTCTTTGCAGCTCTCTGTATTCATTTCCAGCACACACTAGTATTGTTCTGGTGTTCAACTGCATATCACGCTTTCCTAATTTATTCAGCTGCGTAAGGTGCCTAACCGCCTATACCAAAGCTCTTCAATCTGAGGTGCTTCACTATGCCCTTTGGTGTGGGGGTGCAAGTACTTCTGGTTGTGTTATTCTCTGTCAGTAAGCTAATTGAACTGGTAGCACTGACTTGTGCATGCCATTTTTTCCTCTTTTCAAGTCATATTGGGCATTGGTTTACCATTGTCTGTATTATGCTCCATTACCATTCATTTGCTGGCCATATTACCCTCTTTGGTACATGTTTTTGGTTGCAAGGCATAGTGCACCCTACATACTGAATAACTTTGGATCTTTAATGTGCAGACAACCATAATACAACGCACAGACATGCACACAAAAACATTCGCTAAGGGGAGCCAAACCCTAGCCTCCCCTGTGGGGGCCAAGGAGATGAGTTATTGCTTGGCGCGTGTTACTTTATATATGCTGCTACTCTAAGCGCTGTTTTTCATGTGCATTCCTGGCATTAGTAAGAGGCTATATGGCCTCTCAGAGTCTATTTGGATCTGTAGAGTCAGACAAACATGAAAAGCAAATGCATTCCTATTTTAACTGACAGTGCTGAAGAATTTTGATTGCTACTAGAACAGTTATACTGTGAAGGTGCTGCATTTTTTAATTTTATTTTTATTATTATTTTTTGGCTCTTACATAAACTATTCGGAAGAAAAACCATCCTCAAAATCTGCATGGTCCCTTGGATTTTTACTGGTTAAACTTGATGTAGATTCAGTACATATGCTTCTGTTTTGCAAATTTAAAGAAACATTGCATTATATTATCTGTTCATAATGCGTTGATAATGCTGATTGCACAATATTAATCGTGAATTGCCATGTTTCCTAAAACATTAGTTTTGAATGCTGTATGTTTGTGCTGCTGTGCCAGTTATGCTGTGACATGGAGTGACAAATACAAGGACAGGGATAAAAGATTAAGCGGGTCAACAACGAATCAGCTTCCATCATCAAAGGACTTTTTGGGGGACTTTCTTGTGTGGCGACCCCCTATTGGGTTGGAGAAGAACCAAGTCTTCTGGGTAGCCGTTACGCTGTGGTTCGGCCTGGTTGGAGCCGCCCTGTTTCTTCAAAGATGAAAATACAGACCCAAATTTGTGTGATCAGATTGTAATCTGTGCTTATTCAGAAATTAAGCTGCCAGTATATTGTTTCTGTTGATATCATTTCATTGTCATTGTAAATGCCACTGTATTCGAAGTAAAAAAGTATGCTCTTTTTTTTTTTTATAGCTAAAATTCTTCTTCCTTTCTATATACGAATCCCTTATAAGTGGTAGAAAGATGAAGTGCTACCTCTTCAGGCTTCCGGCTAGAGCATTCGGGATCTGACATTGTTCATGTTTGTTGTCATTTGAGGCCCTTGCCAGGCCAGATTGCTGAACTTCATTCTGATTTAGGCATTCATGTTTTTGAGCGGTCCTTATATTTTCCCTCGGCAAAGCTGAATAGAGAAATAGAACTTACATATAGTGTGTGCCAAAAGATGGTTGAGGCCTTGAGGGTGTGTTTGTTTCAGGACTATAGTTTATGGGATTGAACTAGACTGTTGGATTTGATTGATTATAATAGTTATCCTGCTTATAAAGGGTATATTAATCATTCAAAAACATGAAAATGATTTTATGTCGAATTTGGGAACATAAATTTTGAATCTTAATTTAGATTTGGTTGGATAGATTTTATTTACAATTTATATTATATTTTATCTAAATTCAATACTTTTTTAAACACAAGTTTTAAAAAAAAGAGTAACATAACAAAAGAAAAAAAAATAAAAAATTAATAAAAAGGCGGTTCAGTGATTTTGTTTGATACTGTAGTTTAGCTTTGGTTGTTTCCTTTATTGATAAATAAAAAACCAAATTGAATTGTGCAATTCTTTATTTTTAAGAATTAGAACTTTTTCAAATGAGTAAAATAATCAAAACAAACTACTTGATTTGATTTAGTTTATCTTGCTTGTTTATTTTTTTATCTTTTACTCCCAAGTATCTATTATTGTACCGTTAGCTTTTAACAATTTCATCAATAGTGCGTTAGTTTAACCTAACTACTATTAGCCTCATTCTAGTGAAAAGAAAATGAGGATATGAACAATTAAGAGCAGCAACTTAGTGCATGAGAGAGTATGAGGAGATAGAGTTTAAGTGATTGACTATGTATTTGGGAGCTATTATTTTAGATTGAAATAGTGTGAATTTAAATAAAAAATTTTAAAAAGATTACATCAAGTTTCTCTTAAATTTGCACTAATGTAAATTCAAAATTTTATATTTATGCTCCCAAACACTACACAGCTGCTTTCTCTTGCTGGAATGACTGAATACAAAAAAAATAAATTAAAATCCTAAGAGTAAGATTGAAGTTGAACGTATTTTTGGATCAATTTTTTCTTTTTAAAACAAAGATTGGAATAATTATTTGATAATAATTTTTTCTGCTCTTCAAAATTTATTTTTAAATTTGTTGAGAAAATTTTCAAATTTACAAAATTTAAAGCATTTTTTCAACTAAATGTTTCTTTTTTTAACAAATTATATCTGTTTTAATTTTTTAAAAAATATTATAAAATTGTCAGCACATTCACTATATTTCTTAGAAAATTTCATTTTGGCCCTTTCAAATATTTTAAAACAGCACACAATTTTTTTATGGAATATTTAACATTAATTATTTTTTTTCGAACAACTCTCGAGGTGTTTTAAACAGTGGCCAGCGCCAAACGAGCTCCCCTGGGCATAGTAGCGATGACTAGCAAATTTACAGCACGTGATGGACAAGCTCAGCCTGGAAAAAAAAAAAAAAAAAAAGCACGCGATGGGCAAAACTGTCTCCCCGCAGGGCCCGCTCCGCCCCGACAAATCCCAAAAGCCCTTAGTGCGCGTTTTCGCTTCTCATTTCAAGCCCCGAAATCAGATCAGACACACACACAGGGATCGACATGACGACCCGTTTCAAGAAGAACAGGAAGAAGAGAGGCCACGTGAGCGCTGGCCACGGCCGCATCGGGAAGCACCGGAAGCACCCAGGCGGGCGGGGAAACGCCGGAGGCATGCACCACCACCGTATCCTATTCGACAAGTATCATCCCGGTTACTTCGGCAAGGTGGGCATGCGCTACTTCCACAAGCTTCGGAACAAGTTCTACTGCCCTATCGTCAACATCGACAAGCTCTGGTCTCTGGTGCCTCAGCATGTCAAGGACAAGGCAACCCCCGAGAATGTTCCTCTGCTTGACGTGAGCCAGTTCGGGTACTTCAAAGTTTTGGGTAAGGGAGTGTTGCCATCTTCTCAGCCTATTGTCGTTAAGGCCAAGCTCGTCTCGAAGACAGCGGAGAAGAAGATTAAGGAAGCTGGTGGTGCAGTCGTTCTCACTGCTTAGGTGAAATTGTAGTTTATGGTTCATAAGTTTTGGTAATTAGGGTATTAAATTTAGTACTATTTTTTTTGGGTGTATTTAGATTTGGAGGTTTTTGAGTTTGTTGACAATTTTTTGGTAATATCTAGTTGTAACTGCGACTTAGTTTGTGCCTCTCATTTTGAACTGCCATGTTAAATTGAGCTTTATTCTGTGTTAATTTTGTGGTTCCTTTTTTTGATTAAAGTGGTTATATGGGATTGATAAGACTATGGATGATGGACTTTGATGTTGAATGTGTTAACTCTTCGCTGAAACGGGGTGTCTGATGCTTAGTTTGCGTTTTTCTTTTTGAATTTATATGATTAATTAGGCCTTTTTTTTATTTATACGTTTTCTGGTTTGTATTTGGATTTAAGTGGTTCTATGGGATTTATAAGACTACAGGTGCTGAACTTGTTGCGGGAATAAGTTAGTGATATTGGAATTTTATTATGAACAAGGGAAGGGTTTCGATTCATTTAAGAAATATAAAAATATCAGAATTAAAATTTTGTATTTGAAGCTTGTCAACCAAAGAAGTGCACGTTGTTGATGATGCAAGAGAACGTTATCAGTTCTTTGCTTGTATTTAAACACCCTTGGCATTTTGTAGCTTTAAAAGTACTAGTTTTCTAAGGAGCTGCTGCATTCTGCTTAGATGGACTCATACTGTTTCTTCTCATCTTTGCTTGAGAAGTGTCTTCCGAATTTTATATTGGTAATGTGATTTGCTTGGTGTGCTAATTTGGTCCTGAAAACCCTAATTGGTCTTTGCATATTGGAAGATGTTCCAACTTGTGTCCCATCAATTTGATTATTTATTTTTTCAGTTTTAGCTTTAATAATGTGTGTGCTGTAGGAATTCCACTTCACTATTTATTTCCATCTGGGTCCATGAGAGGTTTTGGTGGAAGTATATTAAAAGAAGCATAGGCATGTGTAAACCTAAGAAAGGATCTAAAATTTATATGCGTATTTTCTGGTTAATATGTTCATTATTGAGAGGAACATACAGTATGGCTGAAACCAAATCTGACCAAATTCAAAATAATCTTATTTTCATGAAGATCAATCCTACAATATAAGTCTAAAAATTTCCTCTTACTTTTTCCAAATATCCAAACAAAATCAATTTCATAGACAGAAATTCAGAGTATCCCTGTATTTAAATGGTCATAACCTTCAATAATATATCTAGGTTAAATTAAATAGAAAATAAATCTGTTGTTGAAATATATTTTTGAATGAATTGCACAGAGAAATATTTCATACGTCTCTTTGGGCACTTAAATTGAATTGCTTTGGGAATATATTTTCGGAATTTAACTTTTGTAGCTGGCTCAGATTATTGTGATTAGTGTTCTTGATGGAGGAATTAGGGCTGGAAGCAAAGTTGTCTACTAGATTAGGAGAAGGACTCTTTAATCTTATCAATGTCGATGGAATCAAGAGAAGAGAATTCTAACTAGCTAGAAGGGGTTGGGGTAATCTTCACAAGATCTTGGCTGATCAAAATTTTCTTGTGTGGATCTGTGAATGCATGAGCAGCAACAAGGAGAGGAAATTTGGGGAAAGAGCTAAGCTTTTATAATGATCGGGTGAGAAAGATTTGAAAACTTGAAGAGAACAACAAAGACTAATGATTTTTTAGGGTTGGGGAAAGCTCGAAACGGAAGATACGAGTGTAGGTCTACCTTGTTAAGCTTCTACAAACAATGAAGATTCCAATGGATTTCTTAAAGAATTTTTTTGATGAGGGAAAGCCTATAGAGTTTGACAGTGGTCCTTCAAAGAGGTCCCATTGACAAATCAAGGGTGTGAAGAAGGGGCAGCTCTACATGCATCTAGGATTCTTTGGGTTTTGCCTTGGTAGATTTGTTGGAGGGAAAGAGAGTTTACTGATGAAAAGGGTGAATAAGGTTTGTGGGGTTGCAAGGAGGGTTTCAGTGGCGGATATCTCTTATGGACTTTACGTCTTTAAGATGCTATTGAAGGAAGCCACTGAGGCAGTTCTTGAGAATGGGAATTGAAAAAGGGGGCAAGTGGTGCTCATGCTAGATACGTGGTACCAAATTTTGGGGCGCTATGAGGAGAATGGAGTCAATGGACAAGTAGGTTCCTTTTTGGTTAGGGTAGCAGGTGTCCAGGTGCATCTCTCAGATATAGAAGTTTTTAGGTCTATTAGAGATAAAGATTTATGTGGGGTGTTTCCTAAAGATGGATGATGCAACCAAGAACTTTGTTTATTTCAAATGGGCAAGGATTCTTGTTGTAGTAAGTAGGAGGATCTTGCCAGTTGGAGAGAGTCGAAGAAGGGTCATAAGTTGTAAAAATCTCCCCGGGGGAGGGGGGGGGGGGTTGAAATTACTAGCTTTAAGACATTGGATAGAGTTGTAGAGGAAGGAGTGCGATTTTTATGTGCACATGAGCTGAATAGGGAATAGTGACAAGTGGAGATATGAAAAATGAAGGCATGTTGATTGAATTTCAAATGTGGTGGGCTCGAGCTTAAACCCGAAGGGTGATTAAAGGCTTTGGAATACTCTAAATCAAGTGTCTTGATTTGAGTTTCAAATTAAGTGGATTTGGGCATGAACTGTGTAAGGGAATCAAGACATCATAATACTCTAAACGGGATATATTGGGCCCAAAGTTTCCAACAAGTAATCACTTCTTCGTGCTGGACATGAACACATGGAAAATAACAATCTAGTAGTAGTTTAGTAGGTCTACGAAAGATGGAAAATAAAATAAAGCCCAACCTCTTCAATTAAGAAGTTAGAGCTTGTACAAGGGAACTGCATCTTAGAAGAAGGCGACCCTCGTGGGTGGTGAAGGGGAATGAGTCAGGAATGAGTTCCCAAGTGTAGAAAACCATCAATTTTCTGGGAAGGAGAACAAAACTCATTGGAATTAGTGCTGTAAAGATTGGGTGAAGATTCACCTTATAGATAGCAGTGTAACACTGTTGGGAAGTTACAAACTTAGTAGTGGAGTAAGGTCTAGGCCTCATTGGGTCAAGGAGGAGATGGGCTACATGATTCGCTTTGCAGCCGAAGCCCGGTGTTTGGGGAAAAAGATTGAGCATTGGTTGAAGCGATCAATAGTACAAGTGATCCACTGCTCTGGTTGTTGCTAATTATGGTGAATCCAAGTGAAGATGAGTTCAAAGGCCGTGAAGGTCGAGCAAGTCAGCCTTGGAATTTGGAGGCATTAAGATGGATGCAAAAAAGACTTAAAAGGTTTAGGGAATCGCTGTGTGTATCCATGTTAGGCCACAGAAAGGAGGCTAATTAAGGAAAGATCAAGAAAGAGAGCAGTGTTTTGGGGGGAGGGGGGTGGAAGAGCAGAAGCACTAGGTGCAAAAAGAGGGGGAAACTGGCTTGATTGGTGAACTACGAGGGGGGAAGTGGCTAAAATGGTGAACAAATAGCGGTAGACGTAGAGTAAGCATATTAGTGAAAAGCTCATGGAGTCCAAATCATCTCATGGATTGTTAGCATGGTTTTAAATAATGGCCGTGACCATGCCATTATGTAATGGTTTTTTGGGTTCTTGATACCATTACATACTACGAAATCGGTGGGAAGAAAAATCACGGTCGTATCGGCTGGTACGGATTGCGATTGTTACATAAATGCTGCTATGGCCGTTACGTAACTGCTATAGGACTGTTGTGCCAAAAAAAAAAAATGATTTTATGTTTTACTTTTTCTTCTCACTTTTGTTCCCTCCCCGCCTCCGTCTTCATATATCATTCTCAATATGTGGCGTAAGGGGGAAAAGATTATAATGAGGATGATAATGATACAAAGTTTACTATTTTTTTAAATACTCACAAGAGATGTATTAATTAACAATTCGGAAAATGCTAACTTGTTAGGAAAATATTTATTTTGATACTATTAGCAATATGATATTTATGTTCTATATTTTTCAACTTGAACCTTCTTTTCTTTTCTAGTTATTGTGTATTTGTATTAGTCATGTGCCTTATGTGCTTAATAGATTAATGAATTGTGTTACTTATTTTGTTTTATTAATTAATTTATTACACATAAGAATGTATTATGCATGAGAAGTATAAATACACACGTGTAATTTTTTTGTAAGTGGTGGTTTAAAACAAATTTAAATTTCTTGTCCTTACCAAACAACGTAGCTGACTAAAGGATCCAAATACACTAAAACTCTTTCTGAGAAGGGTTAAAAACTTAAAACATGCAAATACACTAATATGCACAAGGTTGTGCATGCTTGGAAAAAAAATCATGGCCATTGCACCCGTTTTTTTGTTATGTAACATCCACTACTCCTGCTTCCTGTTACACCTCTTACCATTATGTTACACTAACTGAAAATGCAATTTAATACATGATTGTTAGGGTTTTACATAACCCTAATAAGAGGAAGGTAATAATTAAATTTTGTCTCCAGATATGGAAGTAATTTGTATGTCATTAGGAAACTAAAATAGGGTAGATCTTTACACAACTCATTAAATCAATTTAGGTGGGGAGCAAGGGTGGGTTAGGTTGTCTTCCCAACTTGTGGATGTGCATCTGTTATCTTGGTTATGCGGAATGTAAGGGAAATCAGCAAACTTGATGTGAAACTGAGGGAACATTCAATATCTTGCCTACTGGAGTTTTTAGGATTGTAAAATCAAATGGGTTTTCTCTAGTGTTTATGGCCTTACAAAAGATGGTATTAGGTGGAGATTGTGGGAGGAACTAGCTGGGCTCGTAACTGGCTGGTGGTTTCCTTGGTCTGGGGCTAGAGTGTGGGCGGGTGTTGGTTATGGTTGATATAGTTAGATTCAATTTTGAAGGGAGTGGTAGGAACATAATTAGTAGAGCAATGAGGGATTTCAACAGTTTCATTGAAGAAATTAGGCTGATGGTTCCTCCACAGTTTTATTTTTGGGTTGGGCGTGGGGGAGGTTGTACTTGGACAAATAATGAGGTGGTGGTGGTCTTCTCCAGGACTGATAGATTCTCAGTCTCCAGTCATTGGGAGCATGGTTTAGAAACCCAGACTAGCCTGTTTGACGTGGTTCAACTGAATCAGTCAAGCAGGCCAGTTCAGTCAACACCCTAGAACCAGAAGACTGTCATGAACCTCATTGCATAAAAACAAAAATTGATGTGGGAGGTGTGAGCACAAGGGCTTGAATCCATGACCTCCTTGCATACATATTACTACCTTACCACCATGCTAATTGAAGCTTTCTGTTTATTAATGAGTTGAATAATGTATGTAAATAACCAAAAATACACACACTAACATCATGCGCACATATGAACAATAATTAACTATTAGATTATCACTTTACCTAAAAGCTTAAGCTATTAGACTGTGGGCCAACAATGTATGTCAATCCTTAACAGTCCCCTGCATGTGCAGCCTGACAGCATTTGGAGAGATAAATAAACTATGAAAAACATCCATATTGAGCACAATAATTTTGTTTTTTGTTTTTTTCTTTTTCAATTATAAATTTATATTAAATGCAGGCAACAAGACTAGAACTTAGGACCTCTTGGCAACAATGGCTCTAGGCCAACAAAATATATCAAGCCTTAACAGTAACAGATAATAATAATTATAATAATATGACAACAACTTTTTAGAATATATTAGAAAAAAAAGAAAAGTAGTACAAATTTTGTTTAGATGGTTGTTAGTGATTTTTTTTTAGTTTTAATTAGCAGCTAGGTGACTTTAATCAACATCTGTATAGCATTTATGTATGGGATCAGCATTATATTATTTTTATAATCAAATTATATTGTTATTTATTTATCTTTTGGTTGTAAATCTGCCTCCTGACACCAATTTCAAACCATGCTTGTTTCTTAACTGTTGTGGCATGGCAAAAGGTCAGCCTCTTCAGATCTGAGAATATGAGGGCAAAATAGGGCATTTATTTGGAATAGGCTAGAAGCTAGTAGTATGTTATAAGGTGGAGGGTAGTCCATGCTTTTATCCATGTTATTCAAAATGTTGAAGGATTATTTGTAGAAATGGAAACAGGAGGTCTTTGGGAGGGTGGATTCGAACTTTTAGGTGAAATTAAGATGCTGGACATCAAAGAAGAGGAGGGAAGACAAAGACTGCATGGAAGGTTCAAAGGAAGTTGGAAGGCTATATTGCTAAAGGAAGAGATTTCCTTTAGACGCAAGTCTGGGCCTATTGTTGAAGGCAACAATAACACTGCATTTGCTCACAGGACAACCAATTTGCTTAAAAGAGCAAGCCACTATAGTAGTATTGATTTCTCAGAGGATAATATTGCAGAAGGGGGATGGTTTATTTTTATTGCTGACTAATCAAGCTGGGGACCTTGACTTTACAGAGTTGAGTTTTGCTCAATTTGAGAGGAAAATAGAGAGAAAAGCTCGAATGCTCCTTCATGGAGGAAGAGTTGGTGGGGGCTCTTAGTACATGCCAATGGGGCAAGGCAACTGGTCCAAATAGAATGCTTATGAATTCTACCAAATGGAGTTGGGAAATAATTTGAAATGATTAGTATGGTCACTGTCAATTCTATAAGTAGGGTATGTTTTGATAAAACTCCACATTCATTGTGTTTGGGAGGGGCAAGTGGTGTTTGATGCTTTTGTTTCATGGGCTAATAGTTGCCAGGCTTGGGTGAACCACTGTTAGCCGATATTTGGTGACCACAGTATAGGACATGTTAGCGTGTGCTCATTAGAGCCCATAGATAGGCGCTACAGTTGGGTGGTCTCCACCTCAGGCTAAGATAGACGAAGGCATAAAAACCAAAAAGGGAAAAAGAAGTAGAAAATTTCACTTATGTACTTATCTTGCCCTAGTAGATGGACTGAAAATGGGATAGCATAATTATCATAGCCAATCTAGTTGAGTCCTGCAAAACTTCAGCTTATCAAGAAGACGCATCATTAGACTTTAGACCCGTCAACCTGCTTAGCAGCGTGTATAAATTTTTGGTGAAATTTTTGTCTCTTAAGACTCAAGGTGGTGATGGCTCATAAACTTGAGAGGATTATGCAGGATTTTCTTTGGTCTGGGATGGGTAAGAAGAGGGAACACCTTGTGAGTTGGGAGTTAGTGGGTTGTGCCTAGGTAGGAGGGAAGCTTGGGTTTGAGCAATTTGCGGTCTGAAAAACGTAGCTTGGTGGGTGCTGTTTGGTGTCTAAAAGCAGAGCTTTTCCATAGGGCTATTAAAAGTCAATTTAGTATGCAAGAGAATAGTGTGGGACCTTTGGAAACTAATCCTTTTTGGCATAGGGTTATTAGAATTAAATCTGGTATGCAGGAGAATGTGTGGGATGCCATTATTATAGCTAGAGTTTTGCATGTAAGCTCTTGGAAATTCATATCGTAGGTAACTTATTTTTTCTTGCATCAAACATAATGTTGGGGATGGGTGTTGGGTTCAGTTTGTGAAGGATATTTGGATTGGGGACGTTTGCTTGTGTGATGCTTTTCTTTCCACTTTTCTTTTTTCGTTGTGCTTTGATGCACTTGTATTGTTTTGTATGGCGCCGAAGTTACTTGGGATTTTCGGTTTTGTCTAAAAATGATAGAGCAGTGTTATTCTGCACGGGTCTGTGACCATCATGGGCTGCGTGGCAGCAAGAGAATGGCTGCCACAGGTGGGCCCTGGTCTGTCTCTCCCTTTGCTGCTGCCATGTGTTCCTGTGATGACATGGGCCTGTGACGCTAAGTTTTTTCCTTATTGATAGGGTTTGAGGAACTTTCTCTCTTGGGGCTCTTTTTGGATTCTTTTCGTTATTTTTATCATGGGATGCTAGGGTTTGGTGTTTGTATAATTATGGCATTCTCTTCTAAATCATTCTCTGCTCACTTGAATAGTTCTCATCATTCTTTTCCTCTTGCCAATAAATCGTGGAGAAGTAAAGTTCCTTCGAAGGTCAAGGCTTTTGTGTGGATCACTATTCTTTCTAAGGTTAACACCAATGATTTGCTGCAGGCTTGAAGACCTTATAAGGTTTTCTCCCCAGATGTATGTGTCTTCTGTTACACCAGTAATGGGGATCATGCTTATTTATTCTTGCACTGCCTTGTGGCTTGATGTCTTTGGAACAAGCTTTTTTGGCTTGTTGATAGTGTTGAGTGTGCCCTTATTCTTTGGAGGATTCTTGTTGGTTGAATTTTGGAGATTTTGGAAGGCGTAAAAATGTTAGGACCTTTTAGCGATGTTCAATTTTTCGCTGTTATTTGGGCTATTTGGTTGGGTTATCGGCGGTCTTCTGTGGATTTGATTTGGGACCAGATTGTATTTTTAACGTCTTTTTGGGTGTTCACCACAGGTTGTTTTGGTGTTACGACTTTTGCAGATGAATACTGCAATTGATTGGCTCTTTTAACCTAGTCTGGGTTCTCTTCTTGTATTAGCTTATCCTGTTTCTTTTGTGTTCTTCAAGGATTTCTCATCCTCTTTGTACATCCTTCTTTCTTAATATATTTTTTTTACTATCCAAAAAATGATTTCACGGCGGTGATTGGAAGGCAAAGCTAGGATGTGATCCTAGAAGTGAATGAATATCTGAAAGTTAGGAGTCTTTGGGAAATTGATCTCAAGGCTGTGCACTTGTCTCCTTGTGCTTGTATTTGCAACCCAAACTCATATTCTGGCATCCCACGGTTACACAGCTGAGTTCTGTTTCCATGATTGTCCATGGCCATTTTGACATATTGTGGTAATGGAGGTGGCTGTGTTTGTTTTATTTCATTTCATTCTAGTTTCTTGGATGGGATTGGGGTTTGTACTCGTCTAATTGTGCTGGTTCATGTCCCTGTTAGTTGGCGCCCCTTCTAATTGATATGCATTAACATGCATGGTGTTCTTGCCCCTTGCATTATTGATTCTGAAGCCCGTAATGTAGATGATACCAACAATGGAAGCTTAGACATTTGTGTTGTGCAAATCATTGTGTTGGGTTGGGTTTGCATATAGTATTTTTGAAAATTGTGCGTTGATGTTAGCTTTAGGACAAGTTTTGTTTTGGTACTACAAATTATCTATGCTTTACGATAACAGTGAAAATTCCCATTCTGGGGCTCAGAGGAACCCCTTATTGGCAGCAAAGAAAATATGTTTCTTCTCAAGAAATGCGATGGGGTTGGGTGAGGTTACATCTACTCCAATTTTTTAGATGAGCTTGCTTTCTTGGGGTTGGTCTTTTGTTGGAAATCAGAGTAGAGAATTCATTCGAATTCATTCACTCTGGCCCTTGGAATAATTAAAACGGAAAATGATTCTGTGTCTAGACACGCTTTGACTCCCAAAATAGAAGTGAACTTGTCCTTTACTTCCTGGTACATTGATCCCTGCTCTTAGCCAGCTTTTGTGATGTTGAATTCTGCCAAAATTTGTCCTTGCTAGGTCTCGTGGGTGCATGTTCATTTTTCAACGTTGTTCTCTTCAGCTTCTGTGCCACCCCCCCACTTTTTAATTCTGTCTCCAGCTATGGAAGCCTGCACACCCACACCCCACGTTGTGTTAAAAATCTCTTGTTCATTGTGTATGGAATCAAACCAAAGAAAGAAAGTAGAGAACAGTGTTGAGCATTGATTTAGACATGAGGCCATGTGTCTGCCACACCTGTTACACGCGGGCCTAACACGTCCCTCATTATTTTCCGGGTGGGCGATGTTCTTACCTCTTTGTTCCAGTTGGTCTTATAAACCATCCCAAAGAGCACACAGGTTTGCAGACGTGCCCGACAGCATTCATCATATTCCCTGAAAATATTATAACAATTAACACATTAAAGAGTTAAGTAATTTGTATTTTAGAAAAAATAATTCAATTCATAAATTTGAAATTCCTTTAAATTCATCCTTGTAAAGCAGTCGAGCATGCATTTTAATATTGCCTCTTATTTTGATTTACCCTAAACATGTTTGGGATCGCATGTTTTCTTACTCAAAACGTGAAAACATACCGTCAACACACTTTACAGCTAAGCTGCAGCATGTTTAAGCTGTTTAATGTACCGTCTAACACACTTTACAGCGAAGCTGCAGCATGTTTAAGCTGTTTTGGAAAGCTTAAACAAAAATTAAATAGGAGATGGTCTCACATGCATGCATGCAGTTTGTACGTGTCCCCGTGTAAGTAGAAAGAAGGTTCTACACTAACTAGCCACCTCCTCATCCTAAAGTAGATGGACAATATCATGACTGGGGATCGTGCTAATTGTGTCTTCTATATATCTGACGACACCACCCTCAGCTAGAGGTCTTGTAATTCAGTCATAGACCCATACATTGTGATATGAGAGAGAGAGAGAGTTTTATGGGCAGACACACGTACCTTGACACCCAAGTTGAGCTTGAAGCCAAGTATAAGACCCAGAGGAATCCCAAATACGTAGTAGCATCCAATGTTGACGTACGCGACAAATGCTTGCCATCCTGCTCCAATTGCCACCCCTGCACACCCACCATAACCCAAAAAACACTATATTACACGCGAACTCTTTTATCTGTAAATAAACTGCTGAGAGTGATGGAGCTAGAGAAAAGTACTGATCATCATTTGTGTTAATTAGTGAAATGATGAGATGGAAAGTGTGAATATGTGCATACCAGAGAGAACAGGTTGGACGTTGTTAATGATAATGCAGGCGGCAAGGAGCGGAGTGAGCTCAGAAACAAGCTCCTTCACGTCTGAGTTGTCGGAAAACAAGGAAGGGTATTCCTTGCGGGCGATGATGAGCACCAGCGACAGCAGCACTCCGATGGTGAACGAATTGATCACCACCACCACCACTGAGAATTTCGCTGTCCTCGGGTGAGCTGCTCCCAGCTCGTTCGACACCCTCACGCTGCATATATCCCAATTAATATATTCACACACACACAAAATATACTTTTTTTAAGTAACTAAATGTATAATTCATATGATCATGAATTGGTACGTTTTAATAATTTATGGTAAATAAAAAAATGATGGTGACATTGAATCTTTTTCCCCCCAATTTTACCCCCCCCCAAATCTTATTTTCCTACCCCCCCAGAGAGCTAACATCACTGCCCACCCCACTATGTTCATGCTGCATGCATACATACATGTCACCATTAATTTGTTCGCACACGAGATCATTAATTAATATTCACGACTGATTCAACTGTCTTCTCAACCAATTAATTACTATTATATATATATATATATATATATATATATATATATATATATATATATCTACCAACCACTCGCTCTATACATACATATATGATGTGTAGTAGAATGGTTGGTCAGACCCTGTAATATGTGTACGTGTGCATTAGCCTTGCTTATTTTCAGAGTAGAATTTGAACACGGCAGATGATATGGCGATGACAATGAATGAAATCACGTGGTCGAATATGGTCCCAATTGTGGAACGTGTAGCATTTTGGCCCTTTTAATGTGGGGAAGGCACCAACTAGCTAGCCTAGCTTAGACTAGCTGGTTTGTATAATTATAGGATTGGTTTAGTGAAAAAATAACAAAAAACGAAAATTATAGGAAAGGAATTCAATTTTTTTATATCTTGTTTTTATCAAATTATATTAAAAGTAAAAATTGTTTATATATAATTAAAAAATTATAAAAATTAAATATTAGCCACTGGTTGAAGCAAAGTTTTGTTTATAAAGTTGAATTTTTTTGATAATTAAAGATAAAAATAATAATTCCTTTATATTGTTTTTCACTTTTTAAAAAAATTGTTTGAGTTCTAAAACAAGATTTTTATGTTGTTAAAATGGAAACAACCAGGAGAATAAAGACGAGAAAGAGATAGGCAAATGGATCAGAAAGACAGTGGGTGGTGTAATACGGATACGGTGGCACAACATTGAAGCAGAAACATCTGTAACTATTGAGATTCCACATGTAATTATGTAAACCCAAAAGTTACCAAACAAATTATTCAAGAGAAAAAACAAATTTGGAAAATAAGAATAGAGATAAGACCCAACAAATGATAGATTGATGAGAATGAGAATATTAAACATAAAAAATTTCTTAAATAAGATTAAGAATTCAATAATAATAAAATATCACGTTGCGGGAGGTATGTGATGATGCAAGTGATTAATTTTGTTTGAATAGTCCAAAGATACTTGTCACTCTTACTTTGATAAAAAGAAAAAATTATACAGGAGACATTTCTCTTATATATCTGTGGGTGTTTCTTAATTCTGCACTTATTAAAAATGAGTTCCTATATTAATTAATGTCGATATCAATTCGTCAATGTCTAATATTAAAAAACAATATACGGACAGTGCATGCATTTTTCTGTTACAATTGATATTTGGGAGAAACAGTAATTAAGTGGGGGCGCATATTCTTACCTTATTTAATACGTGCCTAAAACTACCTGGTTAAGGCTAAGAAAAAAAAAGACGCACACCACACTTGAAAATATATATCTTATCAACCAAAAAAAAACATGCTCCGTCGTCGCGCATGTGACTCATCATTCCACAATCAAAGTGCTCTCCAAAATTTGCCCAAGGCTCACCTTTTTTTAAAGGTTTGTGTTTTTTCGCCTAAAAAAAAATTAATTGGGCTCTCTATTAAAACGTTTTGATATCTAATATTTTTATTTATCGTGTTGTCCTATGCCAGGTTATTTAATATTTAAAAGAGTTGGTGGCTGTGTCGCATCGATTTAAGTTTTGACTAAATACGAGATAGACGTAAAACGGTATAAAATACATGCAAGTAAAAAAAAAAAAAAAAAAAAAAAAGTATTGTCTCCAACAACATGGACTTTTAGGATCCGTTTGTATAAACATGATTAGACAAAAAAGAAAAAAAAATAATTTTTTTATTATGGTTTCCTCTTTATACCAAATACAAATATTAAAAAAAAATTTAAAAAAAAAAATAAATGCCCGATATTAACATTATATTTTTGTTACTCTTTGAAACATGTATATTTATTATTAAACATGAACAAATAAATTATACTATATATATATAAATATTTCTTGGCAAAAGTTATTCTTAAAATTTCAAACAGGACGTTAATAAAATGAAAAAATATATAAAAAACCGCACGCCCCAAGAAGACAATTGAGAATTTTCAATGGGAAAAAAAATAAAAATTAAAGAGAAAAAGAAAGAAAAAATAGAAGAAAAGGAGGAGGCACAACCAAATGGGAAAGGGCATCCTGAAACTTCAGCATTATTAGATACCAGCGAAAGAAATTAATGACCTAAAATACCACTCCAGGCGCCAGCAGGTAATGATTATTAGTATTCATTATTTTTATGATCACTTAAAACAAAACAACTATGTTCGGGTTACACCTAAGTGGTTTGCATTTTGGACTGACCTTCTGTACATTTTCAAATTAATTTATATTAACCCTTTGCATTCAACAGATCTCATATGAAATGAACCCAGACCGTCGTGTTTTGATTGGAACTATTCTAATATTCTCGTTTTTATACGGATATTAAAACACAAGATTGAAGATCTATGCAGGCTTGCATTTTAATTAATTCAGTTTGACATATATTTATTTTCTAAAAAACATAAAAGCCAACAAGGAAGATTAATAGAAATCTTCGAAATATACACATAATTTTGAAAAATATAATCATGCGGAAATTGAATTGTTTAAATCTTTTAACGATAAAATAGGGAGGAGGTGAATTGCTTAAGCTTTGTAATTCAAGTAATAATAATAATATAATAATAATATAATTTTTTATGATGGATAATTATTAAACTATTATTAAAAGAAATCATTACTCGAGTGAAAAAACGATGACAACTTCTCAATGAATATAATGGTTATTTTTATGGTGGATAATTAAAAACAAATTTTAGTCAAGAGGAGTGATTTAATTTCACCGGACCAGAGCATGACGGCGTAGCGAGCGACAGCCTGACGAAAACCCAAGAGGTTTTGAAACGCTTTCACGGAGAAAGCCGGCCCAGCCCGGCGCAGGTGCCGCTGAAGAGTACACACAAAACCGAGATGAACCAGTACTATGAACCACCAGGACGGTCCAGACACTATGTCCAGCGCCCCACCAGTCCCACCCTCGCTTCAGCAGAGGAGGCCAGCTGAACACGGTGGGGGAGCCGAGCGCACCGCGAGATCACCGCCATCGCAATGATTGGCTCTGCGCCGCAAGAACTTGGCGATGGGGGAAATTCACGGCGGAACGCGAACAGCTGCGGATCATCCACACCGCGAACGTCCCCGGGCTGGAGATGGCGGCAGTCTGCCCGATGGCCTTCAAACAGCGCAGCCGCGAATATGAGATGAAGCAGAGGAAGACGGAGGTGGTGTTGAGGATCACCCACGACCTCTGAATGTAAATTCCAGCAATGTCCAACCGCCCCGCCCGTACGCCTGCCCGACAGCGTCTCCAGCGCGCTTCCCATCCCTAGCTGCACCAAAACACACCCACACGCACATATTTCACAACAAAATAATTTATTAATTTATAATATCGAAGTAGCAGAACCCATAATCAGTGCTAGGTACATGAGCCAGAATGGAGAATCGGCAATGACGGAATTCCTCGATGGAGACGGCGGCGAGGGTATAGCGTGACGACATGCCGGCGAAAACTGGGTGATGGCGGCGAGGGAGTACTGGCAGAGGGAGGTGAATATGGCGGGGCGGCCAGGTACCACAGCTTCTGGGACCCACCAGAACTCTCTGAAGAAAATCTCTGACTCAGTTGTGGGGAGGATATCGGTCGGCGTCCGACTGAAGGGACCGAAAGAAGCATTCGAAACGGCGCGGGGTTGTGCCAGTGTTTGGATTAGGTCTTCGTCGTCAAACCTGGTGGACAGAAGCGGCGGCCTTTGTAGCAGACTGTTGTGCCATGATCTAATTCCTGCGGTGATGCTCTCGATCTCTCTCCCTCTTTTCTGTATTTTGTCTGAGAGAGAGAGAGGAAGAAAGAGAGAGTAGAGGGGAGTGGTGCATTGGTTTCAGGGGAAGATGGTTCTTATATAAGTAGAGAGGTGTGATGAGGGGAGTGTGAAATGAGTGGGATGTTGTCGGGAAGCGTGGAAGAGAAAGCTCCTCGCAGGAGAAGCAACAGCTTGCGTGCCACGTACGTGAAGAAATGTTGACGAAATGTAGATGGAAAAGGAAAATCAACAAACCTCGACTTCCAATATTTGCGACTGAAGTATTAGGGTGCAGGAGTTCTAGAAAGAATCTACCCTCTATATATACGTTCACCTGTCTTCTTAAAATTTTTTCAAATATATGAAAATAACCTAAAACAGAGGTTTCTTTTATAAATTTCTTTAAGCTTAAAATAATACATTTCAACTATAAATTAATTGGGGTGGGGATCATTTACGTATTTTGAAAAATAAAATTTAAGTGGGAATATTTTTGGATTTATGTTTTGAAACATTCTATCATTTAGTAATGACAATTATGTCTCGTTAATGGAAATGAGGTTACGATCTCTTGCCAAGGTGTGTTCTACTTAAGATGTTATGATTTTATTTGCAAAAAGTTAATATGCATATTCAAGGTCTCTGAACCTAATTTGGAACTCAAAACTCCCCATAAATTAAGATTCTTTATCTAGTTAGTGCTTAGAAAAAGACTCCATATTGGACGAGACTAGGCTGCCTATCTTATGCCATCGATTTGGAGCGTGGCCTGTTGTGGTTTGATGGGGAAAACATTACTAGCATATGATTCAAGATTGTAAAGCTAAATACTACGGAGTAAGTTGTAGAGACAATCAGGCAATAAGCTTCTTGCAATGAGGAGGTTGTGATTAGTTCTAGTAAATTTCATATAATACGAATACGTTGACCTATGTTTAGAAAAAATTTTTCGATTCGATAAAATGTAATATGAAAAGGGATAAAAAGTCGTGCTTTCTTGCCCTCCCGCCTTTCAGTTCAAATCTACTCAAATTCAAATCCAAAGTCCAAAATTCATGGCTTCAAATTAATATGAAGGGATTCATTTACTTCCAGTCAACATTTCGGAATATTTCTCAACTTCATAAAGATTGGTAAGAGATTTCAGATCATAGAAAGGAGGGATTGAGGAAGGACTAACACTCTTTACCAGTTAGTAAGTTTGCTTAAAGGAAGACTTTGTTAAAGTGAATACTGATGGAAGCTAGGACACCCCCATGTTCTACCAGTTTTCTAATAAATAATAACCAAATAATACTAAACATCGGGTACGTCAAAAGCTCTGATACATTTAAACATAATCCGCTCGAAGGGGATACGGGTAAACAGTTCATAAAAACCAATCCTAACAGCGGGAGTAACTATATAAACCATTTAGAATACAAATACCAGAGTACATAAACATCCATACACAATAGTATCAACACGTTCCCAAAAATCATCAAAATCTTAGGGGAAAATCCCTAACTCAAAAACTCCCTTGTTAAGCAGGGTACTGGCTCCCCACTATCTCGGAGTCTTATTCCTGGCCTGTCCCGCGTTCCCTAAAATATTAGATATTTGGGTGAAGAAACATGCTAGTAAGACGGAATAAATTATTGAAGTATGTGGTAGTAGGAGTTTCATTATATCATCATAGACATATTCATTTCAGTGATTATACAGCTGAGAAAATATACCCAGTAAAACTATAATCAGATAGATATAAAACACAAGATTAAAAGTTTTAATTTCATTTTTCACCTCATTCAACATGTAACCCATATTTATCAGCAAAAGTTTCCAAGGATAGGGGACATTACACGCCCATACATGTAACTCCCCTCTACTCTGATATCATTTGTAAACCTACCTGATTAACTCGAGTATAGCTACAACTGTATTTATTAAGACACTTATCTTACTCAATAAGCCCTTAGGCGGAGAGTTTTTATAATGCCCCGACCCTATAGGTGGGCCCCGAAATCCTACTATACATAATAACATACATATCTTTGACACAATACGACCCACCCAAATAAGGGAAATCGGGTTGTTTCATACTGATCTTTATATGCTTCTCCTTTTCTTCTTTATTCTGTTTCCCAGCGAACGAGGCTAGTTTTGACCATCTAGAGCCCGTATCTCTTGAAACTTAAAACATAAAAGTTGTAGATAATCTTCTCATATTTCGTCTTGATTGAAACTTAGAAGAAAAATTATGCGCGAATTACAAAACAGTGCTGGTTTTAGCTCTCGATAATGTCTGCGATAAAAAAATACAAAAAAATCATAAATTACTCAATAAAACCCAAATATTATAAATAGGACACCGTGCTAAAATATTGAGAGTAATTAGGTATTTAATTAAAAATATAAGCCTCAATGCATGAATTAAAGCACCTAATCACACCCCCCAATTAATGTTTTTCTAGTCTCTAGTAAATAATGTGAATGAATTTCAAGGCGGTATCCACAAATACTAACTCCAGAAAACATGAATTGAATGCGCATGCGACACAACCATATCGTTTCATATATCGGAGTATAACCAAATTTCACACCAGCTCGTTTATATTCAATGCACACAACTCTGAAACATGTCACTCATGCAAGTTTCATCATTATATGGCAATTAGGAACAATATAATCACATGAAGTTAACTAGAAGTACAATTCAGAGTTAATGTAATCATATAAATTCGAGTATAAACATGCGAAGTCTCGAGGTATATGTAATGTGTATGACTCGTTACACCCATGATACCAGTGGACACCTACAGAATGATCGTTTTGACTCGACCTAATTGGTATACTCTCAAAAAAACTCAAAAAGGATAGGTTCACTCATCATATGTGAGGAGGAGTGTCACGATCAAACATCCCACATATTGCAAGGAACAAACGCTAAACGTTTTCAGATACTGCGGTAAAGGAAGTTGTATGCTAAGATGAAGAAATGTGAATTCTGGTTGAACCCGGTTGCATTCCTAGGCTATATATCGTGTTGGGAGGTGGTATCTTAGTTGATCCAAGTAAGATTGAAGCAGTGGTTGACTGGGTGAAACCGAAGAGTGTGCAGGAAGTTCGAAGTTTCCTAAAACTGGTTAGGTACTACCGACGGTTCGTGGAGGGATTCTTTAGATTATCTAGCCCTTTGACATGGTTAACGAGGAAGAATGTGAAATTTTATTGGATCGATGAGTGCGAACATAGTTTCCAGGAGTTGAAACATCGACTGGTCATTGCTCCGATTTTAACCATCCCATCTGGGGATGGTGGTTTTGTGATTTACAATGACGCATCTTTGAAGGGTTTAGGATATGTGCTGATGTAACAGGGGAAAATAATTGCTTATCCTTCTCAGCAACTCAAGGAGTACGAGAAGAATTACCCCACGCATGATTTGGAGTTGGCAGCAGTAGTATATACGCTGAAGATCTGGAGACACTACTTGTATGGCAAATAGTGTGAGATCTTCACGGACCATAAGAGCCTCAAATACTTTTTCACGCAAAAGAAGTTGAACATGAGGAGGTGGATGGAACTGATCAAGGACTACGATTGCACCATTAACTATCATCCGGGGAAAGCTAATGTGGTAGCTGATGCGTTGAGTCGGAAGTCAGAGCACGTGTCAGAGCACGCATCAGTATCTATAGTGGTAGGTCAGCATCATATTAGACGAGATCTGGAGGGGCTTGGCGTGGAATCGATGGATGGAAATCATCAGACTTTCATTCCTAGCTTGGTGATCCAGTCAATATTAGTTGAGAAATTAAGGCCACCACAAGCTAATGATGAAGAGTTACTCGTGGTTGTAGAGAAGGTGCAATAGGGACTAGCTGCAGATTTTAACATATCTAAGGGAGGTGTATTGAGGTTTGGAACCAGATTGTGTGTTCCAAACAACAAGGGGATAAGGAGGACGATTCTGGAGGAAGGCGCATCATTCTTTGTATACGGTACATTCGGGTAGCATGAAGATGTATCGAGATTTGCATGAATCTTTCTGGTGGAGTGGCATGAAAAGGGAGATTGCTCGATTTGTGGAACAATGTATGACGTGTCAGCAGACAAAGGCTGAGCATCAGAGGCTGGCAGGGCCTTTGTACCCATTGAGTATCCTAGAGTGGAAATGGGAGCATATTTTCATGGACTTTGTCACTAGGCTGCCACCAGCAGTTCAGGGGCAGAATGCAATATGGGTGATCGTGCACAGGTTGAATACATCTACTCACTTTTTACTGGTGAAGGTTCGCTACTCCTTGAGTAGGCTAGCAGACTTATACATGCAGGAGATAGTTAGAATGCACGGGGTACCAGTGTCCATTGTTTCAGATCAAGATCCAAGATTCACTTATTGATTCTGGAAGAGCTTACAAGAAGCACTAGGGACAAAACTTACTTTCAGTACAACGTTCCGCCCCCAGACTGATGGACAGTTAGAGAGGACGATTCAGATCTTGGAGGATATGTTACGGGCTTGTGTGTTGGACTTCGTTAGTAGTTGGATTCAGTTTCTATCTTTGGTGGAATTCGCCTATAACAATAGCTTCCAAGCTAGTATCGGGATGGCACCGTTCGAGGCATTGTATGGTCGGAGGTGTCGGTCTCCTTTGTATTGGGATGAGGACGGTGAACGGTAGATATTGTGTCCCGAGCTCATACAATAGGCTTCTTAGAAGGTTAGATTGATCAGGGATAGAATTAAATCAGCGTAGAGCCGATAAAAGAGTTACGCGGATGTTCGCCGTCGAGAGTTAGAATTCGAGGTGGGGGGGTAAGATATTCTTGAGGATCACTCTGATGAAGGGAGTGATGAGATTCGGGAAAAAGGACAAGCTAAGCTCGAGGTACTTGAGCGAGTGGGCTCGGTAGCCTACAGAATTGCACTACCTCCCCCCCAGCGCTTTTTAGGATCCACGATGTGTTCCACGTATCTATGTTGAGGAGGTACATGTCGAATCTATCACATGCTATTAGTTACGAATCTTTGGAGATTGGGGATGCTTTGGCGTTTAAGGAGGTGCCAGTTCAAATTCTAGACTAGAAAGTTCAGAAACTGCATACCAAGGAGATACCGTTAGTGAAAGTGTTGTGGCTGAATCATGCGGTTGAGGAAACTTCTTGGGAATTAGAGATGAAAATACGTTGAAAATATCCAGAACTATTCTAAGGAGTGATATTTACAGGAATGGTTTGGGTAAGAATGTGATGTATTTGTTATTTAGAGTGATGTGTGGTTAGTCTTTGGGAGAGTTTTGTGCTATAGTGAGCTCCCGAGACATTGTGTATGTAACCACGATAGTCCTCCGCCATAAGTGAGGGTATGAAATATATTTGGGACAGGGCCGCTATGTGGGTGGCCGCCGACTTTTCATAGAATTGGGTATGCGTGTAGGTATACTGGTAAGTTAACGAGTGCTAGGTTGCAAATTTCGAGGATGGAATTTTTTTAAGGAAGGGAGGTTGTAAGAACCTGACTCGAGAACTTCGGATTAAATAAATGAGAAAAGAGGAAGAAATTTAAAAGGTAAAAATAGCAAGGCTCATCGACGAGGCTCCTTCTCTCATCGACGAAATCCCTTCTACAGCTCAGCAATGAAATTCAGAGGTTAGTCGACGAGTGAATATCGAGAGATTTTGGGAATTATGAAATCTCAGACTCATCAACGAGGCCACGCCATCGTTGATGAACGCCCTTCTTTTGCTCATCGAAGAGCACTCCACTTTGTCGACGAGTCTGTCCGGGTCAAAGGTTTATAAATATCCTATTCACTTGCTTAGTTGCTAAGAAATAAAAAATCCTCTCTCTTTTTCTCTCTAGAACTCGAACCACTCACTCACTCTCTCTCTCTCTCTCTCTCTCTCTCTCTCTCTCTCTAAGGTTTTGGGTTGTCTGTTACCCAAATCAATGATCCAATGTTACTACGTGCATCAGGGGGAGAATCTCTACATTTATAGCGGATCAAATATTTGTTTTGAGGATTTTTAGGTTTTGTTTCAAAATCGAGGTAAGGGTTTGAATTCATTTTCGGTTCGGTAGATCTATAGTAGTTGAGATTATATTGAAATATTGTTCTTCAGTTTTTAGGTTTTGGGGATCCCATGTTGTTGTTTTAGACTGATTAAGTTCGTGTTCGATTTTCGGGATAAGGTAAGGGGTTTCTGTTTATATAAGTTATTTGTGAAATTTGAATAGGTAAAATTATGATTTACGATTCTACGGATGTTTTGGTTACTTATTTGGGAAAATCTATTAGGAAAAATTATGAGATTTTCATGTTTTCGATTTTTGGGAAAATTGGGGGCTTCAAGTATCATCTCCGTTTCTGTTGGAAAATTTTATATATGATTAATTTGTAATATAGAGATGTCTGTACCTTTGATTATGTTAAACTGTATTTTTGAAGTATTTGATATGAGATTATTTGTTTACCCAAATAAGTGTGGAATGAGCTGATATATTGAATTATGTGTTTTGTGGAAAAGTGTGCCGATTAACAACCGTAGGTTGTGAATTGTTGAAATGGGACATAGGAATAGGAGTTTCAAATTGTTTTAGGTTTTGTGAAAATGCTGAGTCGGAATAATACCGAAATCGAGGACAATTGAAGCGTGCCGGTTGACTACCGAAGGCTGAGATATGAGGCGTGCTAGAATAATATTGTAGGCGGCTGAGTTGGTTAACTACCGTAGGCTCAGATATTCGGCTTGAGGCCTAGGGTGTGAAATACCACCTATGATTCCGATTGGTCGCCAAAGGGTGTGAGTTTTGCCATATTTGCACTAGTTAAGTGCTGTGGGGCTTATGCTATGCTAAGTTACTGGAGGTACTGTTTCGTGTGGCCGACTTAGGCCAAAAAGTGTGACGACACTAAACCGAGGTGTTTTGTGAGACACACTAGAACTGTCTTGTGAAAATACTGGAATTGTGAAATGTTTATGTTTTACTGTTGAAACAACACTCATGTGCCACACATTGATATAACCTGATTCTCCCTTACTAAAAGGTGTCTCACCCTTATCATACAAATGTTTTTCAAGTCCATCGAGTAGCCGACACTAGCATCCTAGCGTTTCAGGAGCGTGGTTGTTGGTTAGCATTGTCTAAGTACTTTTGTAAGTACAGATCTTTGGCTGGGTTGTCATTTTGGGTTATGTAGGCGCCCGGGGGTATGTGTTGTATTATGGAACTAGATCTTGATTTTGTATAGACTCTGGTATTGTGTTATGAATGTATTAAGTTGAATTATTCCACTACGTATATTGTGTATATGATTTTGAATAGGGTATATGTGAACCCTATGGGGTCCCTACGGGGTCGGACCCTTATATTGTGAAGTATCATGGAAGGTTGTATGATATAGGGACATGCTAGGTTACTAAATCACACCCTGTGGCTCATTTCCGGGTTCGGGGCATGACATAAGTAGGACAAGCTAAGGAAGATGTGGTACCTTGAGATGTACCACCGCCAGTCTCTCGCTGCTAGCTTTTGCCACCATTATATTTCTTCTAAGTGACCTGCCTCACACCTGAATAAGAACTGGGAGGTGTTGGCCTCTTCTTCGAGATCTAAACCTCGGTATCGTCCTGTAACATCCTCAAAATTCTTACCATTTTTTCTTTCTATATATATATCTGTGTATCTATATCCATACCTAAGCAGCGGAAACACAAATTATAGAACCATTCACTTATATACTATACAATACCAGAATCCAGTATATATAGACCATAGCCATACAAAAATACCCCTCCAGCATCATCTACTCAAAAATATACACAACTTTGTCAAAAACTCACCCTATAACCAGGGTAATCAAAATACTCTCTATCCGCGAGCCTGATCTACTCACCTAACTAGCTCACCTAAAAAATGTTAAAGTAATGGGGTGAGTCGACGCTCAGTAAGTGGAAATATGCTATTACTAGTGTGTGGAAACTAAGTTAAGAACACTTTTTAAATAGCAACTGAACTGTAATGCAATAAATAATCTGTAAAGTATATCTTTATTTTCACAATTTAAAATATGACTATATCATCTGTATTTTTTACTTTTCATATTGATAATATCATACTATACTCATCATATACTGTAAAATTATATACATATACACAACTGTGCTTTATCCCTGGGACTCTGTACATCATGATTTAACCCCTTATGACAGGGTTGTGCGGCCCGTAGGTGGGACTTCATCTGGTTGGCCCTCTAGATAAGTCAATATAATCTACACTACCTCAGCTCGGCCAAACTGCATCCACTCCTAGGCTCGAGACTCGCTACTACCTCGTCAAACCGGCCCCCTCCACCCAGTGAACTGGGGAGCTGCAACCTCGCCGAGCACGGCTGACGGTACCCACACACTATTTGAGATATGTGGTTGCACTCTATCTGTATATAGCAACGGTACTGTGCTCTGTAATCTATATCTGTACTGTATTTGTATGTAATCTTTCCATAGGAATCTGATACTATATATATATACTCTTTTACTGTTTTCATCATGTTTCCAAAATTATCATAACGCTATCTTTCTGTACTATGAAATTTCTGTACTATGAATACTGTAATCTCTGTATACTGTATCTGTAGCATCTTGATGCTACCTCTATATATCTGTCTGTATACTCTGTATGTTATGGTAATAGGAAACATGGCATGCTATAACTCTGTATATACTGTTCTATATAAAGCTGTAATATATATATTGATCTGAGTAAAACTGTATACATGTAAATGTATATATATATATATATATATATATATATATATATCCGTTTCATGGAACTATTCATATAAAAGCTGTATATACATGTATATTTCTCTGTATAATCTCTGTTAATATATATCTATGTTTGTATATTCTGTATAACTCCATATACTGGGAAAAACTATATAAACTGTATATACTGTCTTATCTGTGTATTCAGTATAGTATGATATATTATAAAAACTGTATAAATTTTTCATCACATGAAAATCTACTCAGGCCGCACAAGCATTTAAACTCATATTCTGTATAAACTGTATAATAAACGGGTATAAATATGTGTCTGTGAAATCTCTGTTAACATTATTAAAACAGTATTTTAATGGAGGGAAAGGAAATTTCAGTATTTTCTTATCTACAACATTATTCATAATTGAGGGAAAGGAAAATACTGAATAAAATGCCTTACCTTGAGATTGGGACGAAAACCAACCCAACTTTTCCAACGATCAGCTCCAGCAGACCTGCAAAAAACTTCGCCAGGAGCATCGTGGTAGCCTCAGATCTTTGATCAGGTGAGAAACAGGCCTGGAAACGAAGAGAGAAGGAGAGAGGGACGTAGAGAGAGAAAGGGGAGGGTTTCTTGCACTGGTTTTTCATCAAAATTTGAGTTAAACACTATTTTTACTACGGCCTTCGTCAATGAGACACGTCATCTCGTTGACGAATCCTACAGTAATTTCGTTGACGAACCTTACTCCCTCGTCAACGAAATTCATGCTGCCCCAAAACCTCTCTTGGTAATTTCTCGTCGACGAGATGTGGGTTCGTTGACGAAGTCCTTTATGCCCTCGTCGATGAATCCCCTGTATGCGTCGATGAACCTTGTGCAAAAATTTCGGGTTGTTACACATCTTGCAAGCTCTCTTATGTCAAAGCGGCTTTATCCACTAGAGTAGAAAAGTCCTGACTCTGCAATATTGCTGTCTGCTTCTGGATCTCATTACTTAGACCCCTCTCAAACTTCTAAGCTTTCCTCGCCTCATTCGGTACCATAAACGGAGCAAAGCGCGATAACTCCATGAATTGGGCAGCGTATTGTTGAATTGATAGCCGGCCCTGAGTTAGGATCATAAACTCCTCCATTTTTGCACTCCTGAAAGTGGCTAGAAAGTACTGCTCAAAGAACACCTCTCTGAAGGCACCGGTCGATGCTTCTCCAGCATCTTTACCGACTTCCACCACCTCTTGGTTTCTCCAGTAAATTTAAACGTCGCATATACCACCTCTTGGTTTCTCCTGCTCCCTACAACGTAGAACAACCAAGATCTTCTTGACCACACGAATCCAATTCTTTGCTCGGATCAGGTCTGCACTCCTTACGAAGGTAGAAGGCTTCAGTCGGGTGAACTAGTCAATAGAACATCCTATCTCAGCTGTGGGACGATCCTGCCCCCTAGAAGTTCACACAACTTCAGCCATAAGCTGTTGGGTGAAGTACCGTAACAGTACTATGGAGTCACTACCAACCTTATGACCAGCCCCTTCACTGCTACTGCCCTCGATGTTAGCAGTATTATCCCTGGACTCCATCCTGAAGAGACAATTGAGAAAGTTGTTTAGAATCTTTGTACCCTACATATCTGCTACAGCTACAATACTATAAGACTTATTTCAATAAATTAACATTCCTAATAACGACATACTTTGCTAACTTGTTACTCTCATTCTAGCTCAAGTTCCGCCCCTCCACTTGGAAACAAAATGGTCAATGGATTCCCATGATTTTCTGAACTTGTCGACTGATCCAGAAAAACACAGAAGTCCATCAATAGAACTTTTGTCTCCAGTTCTATGAAGCAAAACTCGAAAGTACTATCCCCATCTTATACTCTAGTAAAGTTATCCAACGTAGTCTATAGAACATAGAAACCTAAGCTCTGAACATTTCCATAACCAGGCAATGTGAACTTCATCACACTTTCGGCTGGTAAATGCTCTAATACCAACTGTAACACCCTGACCCTCGAGGTGAGCCCAAAGTGCTACTATACATACATAACATACATATCTCTGATACCATACATATACGACTCGCCCAAATAAGGGAAATTAGGTGTTTCATACTGGTCTTCATAGTTATACACAGTGGAAAAACATAAACATATATCATCTGATAAAACTTACTAGAGTTTCTAACTGTTTTCTCACATACGTCCATACATAACTAAATACATAACCTGTTATTACAATCCCCAAAAAGACAACCTGAAAAAAGCCCAATACATATACAAGAACTTACATAAACTAACAAAAACACTACGCTCCAGAGTCCCTCTAGAAGTCTAGGACTGGTTTCCTATAGGATCTGAAATAAGATTTGTATATTGGAGTGAGACACTTCTCAGTAAGGTAAATTATATTACATCAGTGTGTGACTACATGAGTTTATTCTAGTAGAAACTAGTTACACATTTAAATCATTCACAAACCTGTAATATAGAAGATATATATAATTCCTGCAATAGATAGTTTGGCTTATTACAAGTGAAAGTCCTTGATGTTAGGGTAAGATACAGGCCCATACATTGTACAATCCCTTTGCTCGGTACTTGATGCTATAACTTTGCCCATTTTATTTTTAAATTATGTATATGCATAATGAACTCATCTCAGCTTTAAAACATCTTATCAACACCATTTACTTCCCCCATGGCACGAGTTGTGCGATTATAATGCTATGATCTAGTCTCGGGGTCACCAGACTAGTCACGCTACTTTCTCCAGTACGTCTTGGCCTACGCCACCCTAGTTCGTAATCAACCAGTGGCTCTTCATACCAAGTCTACTATTTAGATACCCACACTCAAGAATAACGTGTGGTTGCACTGTATCTCTCATGCTAGCAACAGTACCGTGCTCTCTTGGTAACAAGCTTTCTCAAGCGGTTCATATATCATATACACAATTTATATCGAAAGCACAGTAACCTATTTTCATTCATAAAGTATTTAAGTAGCTCCGGTATTTTTCACATTTCATTCATTCATTCATTGGTATGAACCAACACACACAACTCTTGGTTTAACCTTGGTACATACATCTCTCGGTATTTAACTGACATCTATTTTCTACATTTCCTGATAACAATTTGGAACTCCAGTTCCCATATCTCATAATCATATTTCTTAGGTTCAATATATTTTCATTTAACATCTCATGCCACACTTATTTGGTTAATATGCAATAGTAAAGAATTTGTGTAGCTCAGAGTCGGCAGAAGAGCTACGCCGATACTTGCCACCAAAAATTGGAATTTTAAGTTGGGGACCATGTGTTTTTGAAGATAGCGCCATTGAAGGGAGTTATGATGTCACGCCCTGAACCCTGAAATGGGACCCAAGGGTGAAAATATAATCTGACTTGTCCCTGTATCCGATAAAACATCGAAAGATATAGTACAATGGATGAGGGTCCGACCCCGTGGGGTTCCCAGGCACCCTAAACACATCCAATCACAACCATATATGCAGCGAAAAAAAGGTCATTCTATAACAACATATACAGTACCATACTAGAGTCTATACAAGAGCAGAACATGACTCTATCAAAACATACAAACGGGTGCCCAAATACATCTTAAAATGACAACCCACCAAAAATACAGTCCTAGTACTTACCCAAGCGCTAAATGCAGTACACCGGCCACTACACTCCCTGCACCAAGACACTAGTTCCAGTTACTTGAAAGACCTGTAAAAATGTACGTATAGTAGGGGTGAGACATCTCTCAGTAAGGAAGAATATAGGTTATATCAGTGTGTGGCATTTGAGTGTTATCATGATACACTACATGCATGGATCAATAGTGAAAACAATCAAAACAGTTCCAGTATTTTCACAAACCCAAGCAATATAATCTGGTGTCGTCACACCCTTCAGTTCGAAGCCGGACTGTCTGGTGGTATTTCGCACCCTTCGGTAAAAATCGGTGATCTGGTGGTATTTCACACCCTTCGGGAAACGCCGGTGCCCCCGGTAACTTGGCATAGCACCAGTGTTGAACCGGTGCAGATCTGGTGTTCGCACACCCTTCGGCTTGAAAGCCGGCCAATCTAGTGGTATTGCGCACTCTTCGGCAAAAGCTGGATTTTCAAACCTAGAACAATTCGGAACCCCGTTCCTATTTCACCAAAATACAACATATGCATGCTCATATAACCAAACAAACCACACCTATTTGGTAATCTAAATCATGGTTTTCCAAACAAATACAGTTTAAACAAAGTCAGGGCACGACCATCCCAATATCACAGTATAAATCAACATATACCCACGATTTTAAACAAAACCAGGGATGCAGCCCGTTGCCCCCTTTTTCCCAAAATTGTAATAATGAAAAACCCATAGTTTCTCTTGTTAGATCCCCCCCAAATGAGTAATCAAAGCACACACAAGACCTTGAACCATAGTTTCACCAAGTCCGATTTCAAAAATAACCAATATAACACAGTTTCCCCTTACCTTTTCCCCAAATATCCAATCCCAAGCTCCAAGGCCCCTAAATAGCGAACCGAATTCCAAAATCTACAAATCACAATACAAAATATACTCACAAGACCATCCTCTACAAAACTACCAGATCAAAATTGAAAACCGAGCCTTACCTCGATTTTACGCTGAAACCCGAAAATCTCCAAAACGAGATTCCAATCCGTAGAAATTGTAGAGAATTCTTCCACGATCCTCATGGTAACTTCCGATTCATGATTTCATCAACGATCGGCGAAGAAATCTAGAGAGAGAGAGAGAGAGAGAGAGAGAGAGAGAGAGAGAGAGAGAGTAAGGAGAGGGTTAGAGAGAGAGAGAGAGAGAGATAAAATCTATGTTTTCTTAGTGAGGAAGTAAAGGAATTTCTATTTATAGACCTTTGACCCCGGGCAATTTTGTGGACGAAATGGTGTTCTCATTGACGAATCTTTTACAGACTTCGTTTACGAATCAATGGCCTCATTGACGAATCTGAGATCACCGATTTTTCCAAGACTCCTCGGCTTCTCCTCGTCTACGAGTCTCTGAATTTCGTTGACGAAATATGGCTTCATCGATGAAATCTACCAATTTCCCAATTTTTCCCTCTCTTATTTATTTAAACCCTGTTTTCACGGTTCGGGTTCTTACATATGAGGTTTGGGAGGAAGGGTAAGTTGAGCCCTAGGTTCACTGGCCCTTTCGAGATACTAGAAAGAGTGGGGTCAGTTGCCTACTAGCTAACTTTACCCCCAGCTTTGTTCAAAATGCATAACGTATTTCATGTGTCCATGTTGATAAAATACATCCCAGATCCCTCCCACATGGTTAGTTATGTAAAGTTAGAGCTCAGAGATTCCCTAACTATGAGGAGATACTAGTGCAAATTTTGGATAGAAAAGAACAGGAATTGCGTAGTAAGAAAATTGTTTTAGTAAAAGTCCTGTGGAGAAATCATGTGGTGGAAGAAGCCTCTTGGGAGTTGGAAGAAGAAATATGATAGAAATACCCGCACTTATTCAGTGGAGATTAGCACTGGGTATATGAGTGAAATAAATGTAGTATGGTTTAATGTTATGAAAAGTAAGATGATATATGTATAAGTAGTATTGTAGGTTATAGAATAGGTAGTATTTTGGTTTTGGGAGGATTTTAGTTTATGTATTTGTAATCTACCAGGACCCTGAATGCAACCACTGTATTCCTCTGCCACAAGTGAGGGTAAGTAATAAAATAAGTAGCCTGTTTTCTTTATAGGATGGTGTCAATACAGATAGTTAATTTCAAGGACGAAATTTTTATAAGGAGAGGAGAATGTAAAGATCCGAAGAATTATAATAATTAAATAATAAAAGAAAGGAGATAAAAGGAATTTTAAAAAGGATTTTCAATAGGGTCTCATCAACGAGTGTAGAAGTGCTTGTCAACGATCAAGGCTTTTGGACTCGTCGATAGGGACGCGTGTCTCGTCGACGAGAGATTACTGAGAGACTGTTTTTTAGAGCCTGAAACTCATCAATGAGGAGAAGGTGTTGGTCGACGAGAGTCCTTGTTAGACTCGTCAACGAGGATATGTGGCTCGTTGATGAGGCCACATGGACAAGCATTTTTATATAAGGTCAAGAATTCATTTTTCCTGCAAGAAACATGCAGGAATTCTCTCTCTCTCTCTCTCTCTCTCTATAGCTTCATCACCTCTGCCTTCTCCTTACGTTTTTGGCTCGGTTCTTCGCCAGTTCGACAATCTAAAGCCGCCACGCTACTCCTGGGAAGTTTCTCTTCATATTTGCAAGAGTAGATCATTAGTTAGGCCGACTTGGGCACCATCCCAAAATTTGGGTAAGTTGATTATTTTATTATTTATTAGGTTTTTGGTATTTCTGGGCCGAAGGAAGGTATTAGATGGGTTTATACTGAAATTTTGTTGGGGGAAAATGTAATTTCAGGGTATTGTGTTTGGAACACTGCATGTGTAGGGTTGGTTGTTTCATGGGCTTCTCAGAAAGCCAGGTAAGGGGATAAACTAAGTTAGTATTTCCATGAAATTATTTATTAATATTCAGCTTTTATTTTCAGGGAAATTATGTATGTTATAGAATTGAGTTTGGAAATACTGCTGTTAACAGGAAAATGATTTTAATACATTTTAGTAGGGAATATGATTTTGTGTAGATTTTACAAATAGAACAATATTTACTTTTGCGTGGCACAAGTATGAAATTTTATGATTTTAAGTAATATCAGAATATTATGTTTTTAGAATAAGCATATTATCACTGTTTTCAGGAAGATATTAAAAACGATACAAGAACTATGTTTAAAGTATGATGTTGAAATAGTACAAGGATTCCAAAACTATATATATATATATATGCCAGCGTAAGGGCCACAGTTTTACATGATATATTATGTCGGTGTAAGGGTCGTGGTTTTACATGATATACTATGCCGGCGTAAGGGCCATGGTTTTACATGATATACTATGTCGGCGTAAGGGCCATAATTTTACATGATATATTATGCCGGCGTAAAGGTTGTGGTTTTACATGATATATTATGCCAGCGCAAGGGTCGTGGTTTACATGATATGGTTTGCAAAAAATACATGAAAATATTATCATGACATATATTATTAGGAAACATCTTTGTATCATTATTTGAGATTTACTATATGTTATCAGAACTTGGTTGACTTGATTTGGGCTTTCACGAAGCATGGTACCGTAGTTATATGATCATGATCATGTATATGTTAGTGCTACCACATGTCGTAAGGGACTATGTGTAATGGCCCGAGAAATTTTAATGATAAGATAATAGATGAAAAAGATAGATAAGGAATAAAGGAAAAGAGAGGAAAAGAAGGAAGGGAAAAGAAATTTAAAAAGGGATAGTAAACAGGTGCTCGTCGAAGAGCAAGATTTTCTCGTCGACGAGTGATGTTGTGAGCCTCATTGCCGAGTAAGTATGTCTCATTGACGAGGATTAACTGAGAGGGTTTGAGATGTTCTGAAACTTGTTGACAAGCTCACGACCTTGTCGACGAGTATTCTTCAATGGTTCGTCGACGAGTCTTATCTTCTCGTTGACGAGTCCATGTGGCAAGGACGAGTATATAAAGATCTAAGGTCACTTTCTGGCGAAGGAAAACATTTTTCCTTCAACTCTCTCTCTCTCTCTCTCTCTCTCTCTCTCTCTCTCTCTCTCTCTTTTTAAATGCGTCTCTCTCCCTTATCTCTAAGAATCCAGCCCGGATTCAGCTCGAATCGCTAAACGGAAGTTGCTACGGTGTTCTAGGGAAGATTCCCTACACATCTAACGGATCAGTTTCCTAAACTCGGCATTTCAGGAAACGCTTCTAAGTTGAGGTAAGGGTATGGATTCTCATTTTGGTTTTTTATAAGTTTATTTAAGGTTATTAAGATGAGAAACTGTAGAAATAGTAGTTTATTAAGAGTTTATTTAATTAAATTAGGATTTTTGAACTAGGGTCCGGGTGAGCATCACAGGCATCAGATTGGGATACCTATTGGTGTAGTTCGAGGATTTAGGTAAAGGAGAAATTTATATATTAAATCAGGTTTTTCATGAATTAAATAAAATGGACTATGTTATATATATGTATATATGTTTTCATGTGGGTATAAAATGCCAACCGTTTAAATTATGTTTTCTGAGCTTAGGGTTGCCTATTTAGCTACGTATATGTGAAAATGAATTGATGAAAGTGGAAAGTATTTCAGAATAGTTATGTAAGAAATAAATGTATAGTTTCAATATATAAATGTTAAACATTGGTTGGCTTATTTTACAGGCAATGTATGAGTTTTACTACTAAAATGTGTGGCATGAGTAGATGGTAATGCAGTGTAAACGTATGTTAAATATATGAGATGGAGGCTATATAAGAAATGCAATGTTAATGAAATGTTATAAGGACTATGTTGCTTGTGTTTGATAATGTAACCATGTATGCAATGATAGCTAAAAGGAGTTGTAGACTAATTAATGACAGTTAAGAGTTGTGTTAGAAGATTCTAGCGCATATTTATGTGGACTAACAGATGTACAGCTAAAATGAGTTGTAGTACGAATGAATGAAATGGAAATGTGAATGAAATGGAAATGTGAATGAAATTGGAAATGCGAATGAAATGGATATGAAATATGAAATGTGAACCATGCAAAATGTTAAAGGTTACGTAAAGTGAAATGCCAAGACACGCTAAAGTTATGAACATGAACAGTTATGGATGGTTGAATAACGACAAACAGAATAATGCATTATGGTATTATCAAGTATTTATGCTAGTTGAACATGTTATGCTAGTGCAGGGCAAACTCTTCGCCTGAGGGCTTGCTGAGAAAGGCGAGTGCACTAATAGTATGAGATGTAGCAGTAGGCTGCATAACGCACTAGGGCAGTGGGAAACTACTTGTATGGGCGGGTAGATTTCCTTATTCTTAGGGGCCTTCGCTGATAAACTTTGTATGAATTGTGTGAGTACAATATTAATTTATCACTTAAGGGCTTACTGAGTAAGGTGAGTGCCCTGATATGTTTCAGCTGTGACCTTTGGGTTGCCTAATGTATCAGGGTAGAGGGGTGCTACTTGTATGGGCAGGTAATCACCTCTATCTTTGGGTAGTCTCGTGGGTGAATGTTTTGCATGTGTTTGGTAGGGTTCAGAAAATGATTTTAGAATATATGTTAATTGTAACGATCTGCCTATTTTATCGAATTATTATATATATATATATATATATATATATATATTTAGAACATAATGTACTTGATAAAACATAATCAACCTGGACCCATGGGTACTAGGGGTGTACCTGAAATACAACACCGATATCTAAGCAACGGGAAATGTAAAATCATATATGTCGCGACGTCCCGGGAGCGCGTGTGCCCCGGGTGGCGAAATAAAAACCAACTTTAAATTTTTCATGGAAAAACATGGAATGTCGGAGTCGCCACTAACCTTTAGTGTGGTTAGAACACGTGATAACTACCCCGTTAGGGGTAAAATAGGTCTACATTACCAGAGTTAGGCTCGGGAGTTCGGTTACATGATGGGAAGGTACGAGCACCCCCTACGCGCCCGTTCTTACGAACGGTACCTAATTAATTTGAAATTATCCCTAAGTTAATCTAATAAGTCTTTAAATTACTCCTTTTATGAGTTTATAAATACATAGGGAAAATAAATAAATAAATAAATATATACATGTATTCCCTTAGAGCCTAAGGTACGTGAAGCCCGAAGGCTCATACCCCCGCATTAAAATCATAGGGAATAAAAATCAATAAAATATCTACGAAAATACATTCCCAAATTTTGAAGTTGTATATAAAATTTTTATAGGAAAATACTAGTATGGGAGGTTTTACTATATATTAATAAGATAATAAGTTAAAATATTAAACTATCACAATGCATATAAAAATAGTAATGATAATAAACATATCTGTTAAAATATTACAACTTTCAAAATAGGCAATAAAATACCATATATATATATATATATATATATATATATATATTAAAACACTCAAAATACTATACAAGGTAATACCATCTATATAAAAAAAAATGCCTAAATTAGTGAAGCTAAATAATAATTATACCATAATATTATATACAATATCATACTAAATATAATGGCAAAATATATACCAAAACACTAAACTTACCATAATGATTGATGCATTTATATGTAAACATGATAAAATATTAGAATAATCATACTAAATATCATAAAATATTAATATGAGTATAGATAACACATACAATAAAGAAAACCCTAAGTAATTAAAATTGAACATATATCAACGATGAAAACCCTAA
Source organism: Malania oleifera (assembly GCF_029873635.1). Classification (NCBI taxonomy): domain Eukaryota; kingdom Viridiplantae; phylum Streptophyta; class Magnoliopsida; order Santalales; family Ximeniaceae; genus Malania; species Malania oleifera. Next base: position 78,754,819 of record NC_080428.1, on the reverse strand, counting down.
ATAGCCATAAACATATGGATTAAGTAAATAATTACAATAACTATTCTAACTACGTATTAAACATGCAATAATAATATTAACAATCCAACGAATAAAATGAATTTAAACTTTAAATATCTAGACAAATTCCAACTGTAAAAATTCCACAATAAAAACAATTAACTTATATAAATAATACAACCAAAATTTACCATGAATTCTAAATATTAAACTAACTATAAAAATAATAAAAACCTACATACCTGCATATACAAGGAAAAAAAAAACCAGATATTAGATGTTAGAACAAATAAAAAAAAAATCAACAAAGAAACAGAAAAAAAAGGCACGTGAATGTGTGTGCGTGCGTCTGTGTGTTTCTGTGTTTGGTGTTTACCAACAGAGAACTCACGACGAGTGCCGCCGGAGCTCGTGAAGGAGAAGGCGGCTGGCTGTGCGGTGAGTGGCAGAGGGCGACTGCAGGTGTCTCGGCTGGGCGTGGAGCAGCTGGAGCAGGGGCACGACGACGGCGAACGGAGGATGCACTGCCGGAGAAACTGGAGCTTTAGGTGCCGGTGTGACTGGAGCAGCGACCAGCAGCAGAGGGCCGTGTCCTGAATGCTTGCAGAGGTATTCTGCAACTGGTCTGCTGCTTCGGGTGGGTAGCAGGAGTTGGGTGGTGCCGCGGGTGACAACGACGGTGAGAGTGACGGGGTGACGGCGACGTGGTGCTGCTACTCTTGGTCGGGGCTGCTGTGGCTGATGTTACTGTGAAGACGGTGATGGAGAGACTGAGGGGGCTGGTGCAGTGTGACATGGGGTATGAGCAGAGGGTGAGTGAGATTGAGGGAGAAGGCTGAGGGGGCTATGTATCGGGGAGCTATGTGCGTGAGGCTGCACAGGATAGAGGCGTTGCAGAGGGAGAGATGGGTGATCAACAAAGATAGAAATTTTTTAAGGGTTGCCTCCGGCTGCTGTGCCCCCCCGGCTCTGTGTGTGTTCAGCGCCCCCCCCCCCCCGGCTGTGCTTTTGGAGAGAAGAAGAGGGTCTTTTTATAAAAACTTTTTAGAAACCTTAGCTCCTCTCCTTTCCTTTTTTGGTTTATTGTATTTTTATTATATTTTTTTATTTTATACCTTTATGGGAATAATATATATGAGTATAATTACTAATATGGTAATAATAATAATAATAATAATAATAATAATAATGGTAAATATAGTGGTAAAAATAACAAATAAAAAAAAATAATAATAATAAAATAATAATAAATAAATAATAGTGATAATAAAAATAAGGTAATAATAGTAATAATAATACAATGAGAAAGGACCCCTAGTTCCATTTGGTTAGGGCAAAAATAGGGTGTCTACAACTGCCTGTCTTTGTAGGTTTCGTTGTTTCAAAGTAAAAGTAGGAACTCTCCTATGTTATTTGTAGCAACAAACCTGCAAAGACAAAAGACGCTGATTTTGGATCGGGCCAAATGTAACAAAAGTGACCAAGATGATCTGTGCAAATCGACTTGCACCAGGCTCGAAAGCACATGAGGATAACTTGCACCAGGTGTAGGAACCCGAGCTATAGTTCACGAGGGGTGACTTGCACTGGGTGTAGGAACCCGGGCTATAGTTTGAGGATGATGTGCATCGAGTGTAGGATCTCAAGGGCTGCTCAGATGTAGGATTCTGAGAGTTTGGTGGTTACTTGAGTATAGGATCTCGAGGACTTCTCAGATGTAGGATTCTGAGAGTCTGTTGATTGTTCGAGTGTAGGATCTCGAGGACTTTTCAGATGTAGGATTCTGAGAGTTTGTCAATTGCTCGAGTGTAGGATCTCAAGGACTTCTCAGATGTAGGATTCTGAGAGTCTGTTGATTGTTCGAGTGTAGGATCTCGAGGACTTCTCAGATGTAAGATTCCAAGAGTCTCCTGATTGCTCGAGTGTAAGATCTCGAGGACTTTCTCAAATGTAAGATTCTGAGAATTTTCTTATTACTCGAGTGTAGGATCTCGAGGACTTCTTATATGTAGGATTCTAAGAGTCTGTTGATTGCTCGAGTGTAGGATCTCGAGGACTTCTCAGATGTAGGATTCCGAGAGTCTCCTGATTGCTCGAGTGTAGGATCTCGAGGACTTCTCAGATGTAGGATTCTGAGAGTTTGTTGATTGCTCAAGTGTAGGATCTCGAGGACTTCTCAGATGTAGGATTCTGAGAGTCTCCTGATTGCTCGGGTGTAGGATCTTGAGGACTTCTCAGATGTAGGATTCTGAGAGTTTGTTGATTGCTCAAGTGTAGGATCTCGAGGACTTCTCAGATGTAGGATTCTGAGAGTTTGTTAATTGCTCAAGTGTAGGATCTCGAGGCCTTCTTAGATGTCGGATTCTAAAAGTCTGTTGATTGCTCGAGTGTAGGATCTCGAGGACTTCTTAGATGTAGGATTCTGAGAGTCTCCTGATTGCTCGAGTATAGGATCTCGAGGACTTCTCAAATGTAGGATTCTGAGAGTTTGTTGATTGCTCAAGTGTAGGATCTCGAGGACTTCTCAGATGTAGGATTCTGAGAGTCTCCTGATTGCTCGGGTGTAGGATCTCGAGGACTTCTCAGATGTAGGATTCTGAGAGTTTGTTGATTGCTCAAGTGTAGGATCTCGAGGACTTCTTAGATGTAGGATTCTAAGAGTCTGTTGATTGCTCGAGTGTTGGATCTCAAGGACTTCTCAGATGTAGGATTCCGAGAATCTCCTGATTGCTATAGTGTAGGATCTCGAGGACTTCTCAAATGTAGGATTCTGAGAGTTTGATGATCACTCGAGTGTAGGATCTCGAGGACTTTTCAGATGTAGGATTCCGAGAATTTGCTAATTGCTCGAGTGTAGGATCTCGAGGACTTCTCAGATGTAGGATTCGGAGAGTCTGTGGATTGCTCGAGTGTAGGATCTCGAGGACTTTTCAGATATAGGATTCTGAGAGTTTGCTAACTGCTCGAGTGGAGGATCTCGAGGACTTCTTAGATGTAGGATTCTAAGAGTTTGTTGATCGCTCAAGTGTAGGATCTCGAGGACTTCTCAAATGTAAGATTCCGAGAGTTTGCTAATTGCTCGAGTGGAGGATCTCGAGGACTTCTTAGATGTAGGATTCTAAGAGTCTGATGACTATTCGATAGGAATTTTGGACTGATGGTTAATGATGACTCGGGTGTAGAATTCTGGTTCGTAAGATGAATTTTCAAATTGATGATGAATACTTAGGTATAGGATACCGAGAGCCAGATGAATTGTCAATTTGATGATGAATGCTCAGGTATAGGATCCCGAGAGCAAGACGAAGTTTTGAATTGATGATGAATGCTCAGGTATAGGATACCGAGAGCCAGATGAAATTTTGAATTGATGATGAATGCTTGGGTATAGGATCCCGAGAGCCAGATGAATTTTTGAATTGATGATGAATACTCGGGTATAGGATCCCGAGAGCCAGATCAGTTGTTGAATTGACGATGAATGCTCGGGTATAGGATCCCGAGTGCCAGATGAATTGTCGATTTGATAATGAATACGCGGGTATAGGATCCCAAGAGTCATGCAACCTAGTTTGGTCCTAAAGGCAGATGCCCCAGCTTCAAAATGAATGCTAAAATTTGGACTAGGGTCGATTGCCCTTGTTTCGAAGCGAAAGACTTGACTAAGACCTGGGCCAGTTGCCCCAGTCTCAGGGTAGATGGATCAATTGGTATCTGGGCCCGTTGCCCCAACCCCTTCTTCTTTTTTTATTTTTTTTATTTTTTTTTATTTTTTTTATTTTTTTTTATTTTTTTTATTTTTTTATTTTTTAGACAAAACATGGATTGCTTAACAAGGATGTCAAGACAAATATGAACGAATGATGTTATGTGGTGGATGCATGTTGCTACTTATGATGCTAGAGTGCAAGGGTATGTTGCTATATGTGCATAATGATGCGTGAATGCAAAGATGTATGCATGTTGAATGAGATGCCCTTTATATTTTCTTTCTTATGCAATGCATGAAATGTATGGTAATACATGAATATTTTCTCCTTCCAACATGCTTGTAATCGACAACCCAATCTCTGATCTTGGGTGTGCTTTCAAATTCCAAGTTGCCGCCAATTCTGGCCATGTTTCAAATTCCAAAAGGCGCTCAAAATCTGCCCCAGTGTTTGCATGACACTAGTCACGGCTCTGTTTTTGACTTTTATTCTGTCTTGAAAGCTCCTGAATGTGCTCCAATGGAACTTAAAAACTGCCCTAGTTTCGATCCTCGTCCACTGATCTTGGCTATGTCGTCATCGTGCACTCTGATATGAAAGCATCGGAATTAGTCCAGACAAAACTCAAACCAACATCTGCCCTTGTTACCATCGTTTGTTACTGATTTTGGCTTCAATTTTCTTGACTCATCCGTCCATGGAGGTGATTGGTTTGGCTCAAATGAAACTCGATCACAAAACATGCCTCAGTTGAATGGATCTGTAGCTGATCTTGGCCTTGTTTTCATATTCCAATCTGGTAAGAAGGTGCTTGAATGGATCTCACTGAAACTCAATTCTTCTATAATTAGACTGCTCTTTCTCTACAGGGATCTTCTTTATATAAACTGCTGGTGATTTCGAAACCCTTAGATTGTCCATCCCCTTCTTTTTTTTTTTTTTTTGAAATGAGGAATGATTATGCAATTATGACATCAACTTGTGAAATCAAAAGGTCAACCACCCAAAAATAGATGTTTTACCATGTTCCAATGCTTTTACAAGAAAAATTCATACCAGTATTCACAAGCCATATGATATTGATGTTAATTTACCAAACTGAATGGCTGATCTTTTCTTTGACTGTCCCAGTTTTATCGATGACCACCTCTCTTCTTTTGTTTCATCCTGCTATGAAACCATTAGAAATTTCTCATATTTAAACATTGCCTTTAGTTTAGTTAAGTTCAACAAATGTTTTGATCTCAAGATGGTCTTTAAGACTCGGGACGAAACGTAGGCTGAGGGATACAGGTTTTCAGAATAAAAGGGAAACTAAGGCTCAAAAATACCACCCCAAATAATGTTTTACGCCCCCAATTCGAGTTGAGACGTTTTGCAAGATGTTGACCAAACTTGTTATTTAAACAATCTGCCTACGTACCTTTTTAGGATCAGGTCATTATGTAGTTCAGACTCGTCATTGAGTTTGACAAATCATTTGAGACAACAGTATATACCAATCTGGTCAGGTCTTCATTTGGACCGTAATGTAGGCTTGGGGGGGGGGGTTATAGGTTAAAGAAGAAAAAGGTTAAATAAGGCTCAAAATTGTCAATTTCATCAAGGGTAATTTGGTCGAAGATCACATATGTAATATGTCCTTATTTCTTTCTTTCCTTTTTTTTTCTTCTTTCTCTTCCCTGCATATTCTTTTTTACTGCACTTTTGGTCTTCCTTTTGTGAAGGACTTTTTTAGCATTTTATTTGGACATCCTTTGGGACTGATTTCTTTTAAACTGCCCCAGTGTGGGGTGTGATCCTTTGACGGGTTAATCAATAAATGAATTTTTCAGGCTCAAAAGGGCTTGCAAGAGATTTCTTCTTTGAATTTATTTTGGGTAGCAGAAAAATGGCCTGCCATCATTTCGATAGCTCATTGTTGTCTCATATGACTTGACAAACGCTAGGAGACCCAACCCAAGTTAACTTTTTGGTGAACTAGCTTTTAAGAAAAGACTAGTTTAACATTTAGGCTCAACTTGGTTAACAATTGATAAATCAATATTTGGTTCTTTTTAGGGATAACTGGTCGGCCAAAGATGGCCATCTATCATTTGATCAAAACATGAATAGTGAATTGACTTGAAATTCTTTGCACAGCACATATATTTTACTGAATTCCTTCGAGATTCTTTATTTCTTCACAACATCTGTCTTCATAGGGTGAGGAAAATTGTTTTATCTTCTTTTGATTCCACCTCCTATGTTTGGTTTTCAAAATTAACATCACTTTCTGGCTTATGAATATTGATATTATTATTTTCCTTATCTTTACACGAAACATCAGCAAATAAATTTTTGGTCAATTGATCTCAGGGCACAAGTGATATAAGAAAATGCATAATTCAATTTATTGATGAAAGGGAAATTGTCCAAGACAATAGTGTAGACAGACTGCCAGAAGATAAGGAATTAAAATGACATCATCACATGAAACAAACTAGATAATCAAAAACTTGCCCCTTGTGTACTTTTGCTCCCTTTGGGCTCCTTACGAGAACTCTAGGATCCATAACTTGACATATTCTTTTGCCTGACCTCGGCTCCCAGTCCTTCATACAACATATTAACCATTTCTTTCCCCGTGATTGGGTAGGGGATCACTCTGGATTCCTGGCTGCTTATCATCGAAGACCAACCAACCGGCATCCCTCAATGACTGTACCTTGTGTTTAAATGTCCAACAGTGGTCAACAGTGTGACCTGGAGAATTGGAGTGATATGCGCACTTAGCATCCGGGTCATACCATTGTGGTAGGGGGTGTCGTGCGGCTACTCCAGGGATTGTTGAAATGAGCCTTCTTTCGAGCAATTGGGGGAACAATTCTGAATAGGACATGGGAATTGGTTCCACCCTATTAGGACCATATCTCTGTGTCTGAACATTTTTCTGTGTGAGCGTAGGCCCATAGGGAACAAACTGAGACCTTGTGCCTGTATGCGCTATCTGGTTAACAATATTTCTTCTAAACCCTTGGTTATGACCTCTTTGGTATTGTCGCCTTTGAATCATATGAGTTTCATCATCCTTCTTCCTATTTGTCCATTTCTTATCCAAACCGGTTTCTTTGCCACTACTTTTGACTTTTCCGACTTTGATGGCTGTTTCGATTCTCTCTCCGGTAGAAACAATATCCATGAAGTCAGGGGGGGTTGCTCCTAAGAGATGCCCAAAGTAGGGATCTTTCAATGTATTCACGAATAGGGAGATAGCCTCCCTATCTCCCACCGGAGGGCTCACTTGGATGGATATGTCCCTCCATCTATATGCATATTCTCTGAATGTTTCATTAGGTTTCATTTGCATGCTTTGCAGGGTCATACGATCAGGTGCCATTTCTATTACATGGCGGTATTGAGCTATAAACGAATTTGCCAAATCTTTCAAAGTACGGATTCGAGCTCGATCCTGCTGAATGTACTATCTGATAGCCGTTCCAGTCAAGCTATCTTGAAAGCAATGCATCATCAACCTCTCGTTATTGGTATGTGCAGCCATTTTTTGGCAATACAGGCGCAAGTGAGTTCGAGGACAATGAGTTCCATCAAATTTTTCAAAATCTGGTATTTTGAATTTTGGTGGTAGGGTGACCTTTGGCACGAGGCACAGGTCATTGGGATCTACAAAGTCGAATGTATTGAATCCCGAATGTATTGAATCCCTCAATAGCTTTTAGGCGCTCCTCTAGTACGTCGTAACGACGTTCAGTTTCAGATCTATTCATCCCCAGATTGGAAGCTACTAATGGGGGAGTCCCCACCATAGGGAACCCCTGTGCTGGTACATTAGGAATGAATGGAGGTATACTTGGCATCGAACCCTCCATGACGCCAGGTGGCGGAGCCGACATTTGTCCATGAACTGGGGTAAACCCTGGAGGATGAGTAGGGTTCATATCTGTTTCGGAATCATTTTGTACCGCTTTTCCTTTGTTCATCAACAATTCCATAATTTTGCTCATTTTTTCAATCAATTCCTCTTGTCCTTGTTCTATGCCCAGGACCCTCTTTTCTAGCTGTTTGCTCATAACTTTTGCCTTTCTTCGGGTATTGTACTGATGTGTAGTGGTCTCAATTATTACTTTTTGCTACTCAAACGACTTCTTTCCTTGAGAGAGCTGCGGACCAAAACTTCCTTTTTTAGAACTGAATGCATGATTATGTAAGGCATGAATGTGTGAGTATTTAATGCATAACCATAGGATGCAATAAATGTTTGTGCATGGATGTAACTAGTGCAATTACTTATACAAATAGAGATATGAACATGCATGTGACTTATCGTGCATGATTATGTGTGAAATTATGCATGGATGCAATGAATGTTTGTGCATAGATGTAACTAGTGCAATTACACATACAAATAGAGATATGAACATGCATGTGACCTATTGTGCATGAATGCATGGATGCAATGTAACCTAACTAACTACTTTGTCAGCATCCTAGGAAAAATCCCACTAATGAGAGATTTCAAGATTAAGACAATCGTTGACGGGTCACAATTTCAATTCAATTCTTCCTTCAATCATTCTTTTCCTTGATGACGATCCATGTACCTCAGATTCTATGAAGGGTCAAATTATGATCTGAGGTTGGGGTTGACCCAGGTTAGTCAACTCACTGGATTTATTCAATACGGGCTTGTGGACTTTAGTGTGCACTTGGGCCTCAAGTATATTAAAATATGGGCTTCAATATATTTCATGATGGGATCAGGCCCTAATTTTAAAAGGACTTGGGCTTGGATTTGCTTAGAAAAATGTTGGCCCATATTTTTAGAAAATAGGGCCGAAGCCCACTTTTGAAATCTGGGTTTTACCCTTTTTGAAAATCAGGCCTGGGCTACGTTTTTACTTAGGAAAATGTCAGGCCTAGGTTGGTTTTTTTTTTTCTTAAAAAAAAAATGGGCCCTAGTTATTTGAAAAGGGTTGGGCCAACCCATATTTTAAAATTCTTGGGCCAAGTGCTTCATTTTTGAAAGGATGGGCCATGATCTCATTATTGGGCTTTTCTAGATTACTGGCTAAGTAGTATGTATATTTAAAATGGATGTCAAATGTATGATATAATACAAAGTATCTCATAACATATATACAACACACTATACATGGAGAAGGATGTGGCTCCTGTCCCAACCTAGGGTAGGTACGTATATATAGGGTTCTTCATGGCTCTATCCTAGTTAGGGAAGACTATAGACAAGCATGTGTGGATAGGCTCTAACCCTATTGATAAAAGGTCCCCAGTTTGGAATTTCATCCTCCCCCATTGGGGTCCGGATAAAACCCGCACTGAGCGGAGTGGTTCGCGAGTCCCATCAAGCTCTGCCACGAAGGGACTGATGCTATTACACTCCTATTTAATCCTAACAAGGAAAGCTCGGGTATAGAGCGTGAAAGTGTGTGAACTTAATTTTTAACCTAATCCCACTATCCCCACATTTATTCACATGATATTAAAAATAAGGAAACAAGATATCTACAAATAATATATTTATTCAAAAGATATGGAAACATAATATCTACAATTAATATGTTTACTCAAAAAATTTGGAAACAAAATATTGTTAGTTAATATGCTTATTTAAAAAAATATGGAAACAAAATATTTACGATTAGTATACAAAATATTTATAATTAATATGCTTATTCAAAATATCTACAATTAATATGTATATTTGGAAACAAAATATCTACAATTAATATTCACAAAATTAGGAAACAAAATATCTTTAATTAATTAAGGTTATTTACAAATTATGGAAGTAAAATATTTTCAATTAATCAAGATTATTTACGAATTACAATATGCACAAAATAAGGAGTAATTAAAAGATTTAATAAATTTGAACTTGAGATAATTTCTAATTAATTAATGGCTCGACTCTTTGGCGTCCCCAGTAGAGTCGCCAAGCTGTCGCGACGTCCCGGGAGCGCGTGTGCCCCGGGTGGCGAAATAAAAATCAACTTTAATTTTTTCATGGAAAAACATAGAATGTCGGAGTCGCCACTAACCTTTAGTGTGGTTAGAACACGTGATAACTACCCTGTTAGGGGTAAAATAGGTCTACATTACCAGAGTTAGGCTCGGGAGTTCGGTTACGTGAGGGAAAGGTACGAGCACCCCCTACGCGCCCGTTCTTACGAACGGTACCTAATTAATTTGAAATTATCCCTAAGTTAATCTAATAAGTCTTTAAATTACTCCTTTTTATGAGTTTATAAATACATAGGGAAAATAAATAAATAAATAAATATATATATATATATATATATACATATATTCCCTTAGAGCCTAAGGTACGTGAAGCCCGAAGGCTCATACCCCCGCATTAAAATCATAGGGAATAAAAATCAATAAAATATCTACGAAAATACATTCCCAAATTTTGAAATTGTATATAAAATTTTTATAGGAAAATACTAGTATGGGAGGTTTTACTATATATTAATAAGATAATAAGTTAAAATATTAAATTATCACAATGCATATAAAAATAGTAATGATAATAAGCATATCTGTTAAAATATTACAACTTTCAAAATAGGCAATAAAATACCATATATATATATATGGTATTTTGCAACTGGTCTGCTGCTGCTTCGGGTGGCTAGCAGGAGTTGGGTGGTGCCGCGGGCGACGACGACGGTGAGAGTGAGGGGGTGACGGCGACGTGGTGCTGCTGCTCCTGGCCGGGGCTGTTGTGGCTGATGTTACTGTGAAGACGGTGATGGAGAGACTGAGGGGGCTGGTGCGGTGTGACATGGGGTATGAGCAGAGGGTGAGTGAGATTAAGGGAGAAGGCTGAGGGGGCTGTGTATCGGGGAGCTGTGTGCGTGAGGTTGCACAGGATAGAGGCGTTGCAGAGGGAGAGATGGGTGATCAACAAAGATAGAAATTTTTTAAGGGTTGCCTCCGGCTGCTGTGCCCCCCCGGCTGTGTGTGTGTGCAGCGCCCCCCCCCCCCCCCTCCGGCTGTGCTTTTGGAGAGAAGAAGAAGGTCTTTTTATAAAAACTTTTTAGAAACTCTAGCTCCTCTCTTTTCCTTTTTTGGTTTATTATATTTTTATTATATTTTTTTATTTTATACCTTTATGGGAATAATATATATGAGTATAATTACTAATATGGTAATAATAATAATAATAATAATAATAATAATAATAATGGTAAATATAGTGGTAAAAATAACAAATAAAAATAATAATAATAATAAAAATAATTATAAATAAATAATAATGATAATAAAAATAAGGTAATAATAGTAATAATAATACAATGAGAAAGGACCCCTTGTTCCATTTGGTTAGGGCAAAAATAGGGTGTCTACAATATACATATCAAATCATCCATCCATCACAATACCAGAGTTGTACTACAACTATCATATACATACATATATCCCAAAATAACCAAAAGTGCCCTAGGGTTGTTACCCCAAAATTCGTATGACCCTTGCAAAATGACTTACCCTTCAAACAGGGTAGAACAGTCGAACTCTAACGCTGCGGAGCTCTATTCGCTCTTCTGTCTGGGGCTCCTGAAATATTTATATAGTTGGGGTGAGACACTTCTCAGTATGGGAAATAAACTAATATCAATATGTGGCAACATGTGTATTTTCGTGTTATACATATAGCATTACATAAATTATATTTGATAAAGTTGTTTGTAACATATCTGGGAAAAACATAATTTCTCATAACATGGTATATCATACCGAGTTTATATATATAAAAATCATCTCATATAACTGTACATGAAATAACACCCTCGATGGACAATTGGTTGGTGTCATGTCTTACCCCCACATGACTAAGTTGTGCAGCTCGAAGGTGGGACCTAGTAATGCCTGGCTGACTATGCTAGATCAATATAAGTCTGTAAGTACGATGAGTCTACCCCTCCTGGTCTGGACACCAGAGGGATGCCCGCACTACCATAAAATCACATTGACTGCCGATCTCCCACTGCCCCTTACGGCAAGTGGTAGCACTAACATATAAATGATCGTGATTATATAACTGCGGTACTGTGCTTTGTGAAAGCCTAAACCAAGCCAACCAGGTTCTGATTACATATAGTATATTTCCAAATAATGATATATAGCTATTTCATAATAACATGGCTATCATATAAAATTCATGGCCTTTACGCCGACATTTTGTATCTTGTAAATCACAGCCCTTACGCCGGCATAACATATCATATAAAATCCTCGGCCCTTTTGCTAGTATATCATATAAAACTTCGGCCGTTACGTCGACATTTCATAACATATTGAATCATAAATCTATTTACCGTTTTAACATAATATCGAAAACATAATTTCAGTACTATTATAGAGTTTTTCCTAAAAACTGGTAATACATGAATATTTTGGAAAAACATAATATTTCATCATCATATTTTCCATAGTAAATGTTACTCATGCCACACAAAAGAGGTAATATTTAGTACATAAAATCTTTTCTAAAATCATATTTCTGATTAACAACATTATTTCCTACATAATTCTACAATATACATATTTACCTGAAATTCAATGCTGTAAAATAATAAATATATTTTTATAAGAAAACTGACTTAGTTTGTCCCCTTACCTAACTTTCTGGGAAGCCCACAAAACACTCAAAATCACACCCGTGTGTTCCCTAACTCAACACCCTGAAATTGATATTTTCAAACCAAAACTTCAGTATTATCTTACCTAACACATTCTTCTCAATCCAGAAACACTAAAAACCTAATAAAATTGAAATTGACTATCTTACCCAAAATTTGGGATGGTTCCCAAGTTAGCCTAACCAACAAATCACTCCATGAGATGTGTAGAGAATCTTCCCAAGAGTGACGTGGCGGTTTCGAATCATCAAACCGACGAAGAACGGGACCAGATTTCTAGAGAGAAGGGAGAGAGTCGTAGGATAGAGAGAGAGAGAGAGAGAGAGAGAGAGAGAGAGAGAGAGAGAGAGAGATGTTATGAAAATTTTTTGCAGAAAAAATGGATTTTTGAGCTTATATAGAAAGCTTGTCCACATAGCCTTGTCAACGAGTCGCATCTCCTCGTCGACGAGTCAATGAAGGTAGCTCATCAACGAACACCTTCTCCTTATTGACGAGTTTTAAAGTTCGGAAAAAGTCCTTTTGGTATCTTCTCTTCGATGAGACGCATGTCCCCGTTGATGAGTCCATGAACCTTGCTCACTTTTTCACTCGTTAATGAGACCCTGCTGAAAATCCTTATGAAAATTCCTTTTACTCTCCTTCTTTTATTATTTAATTGTTATAATTCTTCAGGTCTCTAGATTAATGGTTTTGCTAATGATATCAAAATGTTGATTATAATCTCATATTGACCACACGCTATTTTTAATATATATTGTTTCTTTCCCTTACTAAGATGTGTCTCACTCGATTACAAATTTATCTTTTCAGGACCACCACGTAAAGGAGCATAGAGAAGCTTGAGGTTGATAGAATGTTTGGGGTTCTAGATAAAGAAAAGGGTATAAATATCTTGGATAATATTTGGGATGTAAATAAGTTATGTTTTATGTTTTATGTTTTAAAGTTTTCTGAGGTATGGATAGTTGTGGAACATACTAGTGTTTGCAAATACTGTATATTTTTGGAGATATGTGGATATATAGGAATACAGGGGATGAATGGCTATTATGGAATACAGATAGAATTAGTAAACTCTGGTATTTATTTTTATGATCGAGAATCATAGTTATGTTTTCCACTGTGTATGTATGATTTAATTATGGATTATCTGGATTTAATTTGGTATAATGCATTGGACCGGGTTTAAGGGTTCGTGGATTTTGGTTTCAGCAAACTTAGGAAATGATTTATACTAGAGTATAGGAATGAGTTAGGATGAAAATAGAAGATGGGTAGGTTAGGTGTTGATAAGTATAGGATTTTGTCTTATATCCTGGAGGTAGAAATCCCTTGGCGGACTTCTATGATTTTCTAATTCAGTCGACGATTTTAGAAAACCATGGTAAATTCATCGACGGTGATGTTTCTTGGCCATGGGATTGGTCCTTATATGGAGATTTTGGATTTTTATTGGATTTAATTTATATAATTGTGTATTGGAGTTATAATATGGAATTCTTATCTCTTTTCTATCCTAATTTTAGGATGGACTTTATAGATGAGAATATTGAGGCTGAAGGAAGGGAAGGTTTAGATGCTTACAGTGAAGAGGACATTGATACCTCCAAGGTGCTGCGAGATATAGCCTGCCATGTTAGGGCAGAGTTAAAAAAGGAACCTAAAGAACATAATTGTCCACCTACAGGTCAGGGCTGCAGCATTAAGGAGTTTATGAGGATGAACCCTCCGACCTTTGTAGGAGGACCTGATCTAGTGGCTACAGAGAATTGGGTACAGGAAATAGTAGAGATTATGGCTGTACTCAACTGCACAAACGAGCAGAAGGTCTGTTATGCTGTATTCAAGATGAATGGAGAGGCAAAGCGCTGGTGGCTTTCATCGAAACTGCTAGAGGACCAGAGGCTGGTAAAAATAGCTCTTACTTGGGAGAGATTCAAGGAGCTGTTCTTTGATAGGTATTTTCCTTCGTCTGTCAGAGAGGAAAAGATTGAAGAGTTCACTAATCTGACCTAAGGGGATATGACCTTTGCGCAATATGTAGCGAAATTTGTGAAGCTATCACGCTTCGCACTCTTTTTGATCTCGAACGAGACAAAGAAGGCCAGGAAATTTGAAAAACGCCCAAGACGCAGAATCTATGAGCTGGTGGTGGGGTTTCAGGTTCAGAATTTTTTTGATTTAGTTGATAAGGCTTCGGTGCTAGAGAAGAGTATTCAAAGCAGCACAGAGCCTTCAAAGAAGAAGAAGAGGCCTGGACCATCTAGTTTTCAGGCCAAGGTTAGTCAAGGATCAGGGAAGAAAGAGAAATAGGTAGTGGACTCCGTATGCCATAAATGTAATAAAAGGCATAGGGGCGAATGCTGGTTTGGCACTTCGAATTGTTTCAGGTGCTGTAAACTAGGGCATATCAAGACAATTTGTCGGGAACCATTGCCTATGGTATCTATTTAGAACCAGGACCAGGGAAAGCAATAGGTACCACTTAGGAGAGGTGCTCCACCCTGACTATATACACTTCAGGCTGAGGAGGATACCATCAGAGAAGCAGGTATGGGTTTATGATTAAGGAAATTATAAATTAATTCAGTTATGGATGATTGAGCAGTATACATGATGATCTAAATGTTTATGATGATGTGATTAATTGTAAATAATGTAGAGATTTTGGTGATATACATATTGAATTGTATGACTTAATGAATTCTAATGATGTGAAAGGATGATTAGCATGTAAAATTTCGAGGGTGAAATATCTTAAAGGGGGAAGAATGTGATGACCTGGGAAATTTTAATGATAAGATAATTAGGAAAAATAGTAGATGAAAAAGATAAATAAGGAATAAAGGAAAAGTAGGGAAAAGAAGAAAGGGAAAAGAAATTTAAAAAGGGATAATAAGCAAGTGCTCATCAACGAGTAGGATTTTCTCGTCGATGAGTGATGTTGTGAGCCTCGTCGCCAAATAACTATGTCTCGTCGACAGGGATTAACTGAGAGGGTTTGAGATGTTCCGAAACTCATCAACGAGCTCACGCCCTTGTCAATGAGTGTTCTTCAGTGGTTTGTCCACGAGTCTCATCTTCTCGTCGATGAGTCCACGTGGCAAGGACGAGTATATAAAGATCTAAGGTTATTTTCTTGCGAAGGAAAACATTTTTCCGTCATCTCTCTCTCTCTCTCTCTCTCTCTCTCTCTCTAAATGCATCTCTCTCCCTTCTCTCTAGTAATCTGGCTCGGATTCAACCTAAATCACTAAACAAAAGTCGCTATGGTGTTCTAGGGAAAATTCCCTACACATCTAGCGGATCAGTTTCCCAAACTGGGCATTTCGGAAAACACTCCTAAGTTGAGGTAAGGGTCTAGATTCTCAGTTTTGGGGTTTTCTAAGTTTACTTAAGGTTATTAAGTTGAGAAAATGTAGAAATAGTAGTTTATTTGGAGTTTATTTAATTAAATTAAGGTTTTTGAACCAGGGTCCGAGTGAGCATCACAGGCATCAGATTGGGATACCTGTTGGTGTAGTTTGAGGATTTAGGTAAGGAGGAAATTTATATATTAAATTAGGTTTTTCATGAACTAAATAAAATGATCTATGTTATATATATATGTATATATGTTTTCATGTGGGTATAAAATGCCAACCGTTTAAATTATGTTTTCTGAGCTTAGGGTTGCCTATTTAGTTACGTATATGTGAAAATGAATTGATGAAAGTGGAAGTATTTCAGGATAATTATGAAAGAAATAAAGGTATATTTTCATTATATAAGCATTAAACATTGGTTGGCTTATTTTATAGGCAATGTATAAGTTTTACTGCTTAAATGTGTGGCATGAATAGATGGTAATGCAGTGTAAACGTATGTTATATGTATGAGATGCAGGCTATGTAAGAAATGCATTGTTAATGAAATATTATAAGGAATATGTTGCTTGTGTTTAACAATACAACCATGTATAAAAGGAGAAAAAAGACTAATTGATGACAGTTAAAAGGAGCTGTGTTAGCAGATTTTAGCACATATCTATGTGGACTAACTAATGTACAACTAAAAGAAGCTGTAGTGCGAATGAATGAAATGGAAATGTGAATGAAATGGATATGAAATATTAAATGTGAATGATGTAAAATGTTAAAGATTACGTAAAGTGAAATACCAAGAAATGCTAAAGTTATGAACACGAACAGTTATGGATGGTTGAATAACGATAGACTGAATAATGTATTATGGTATTATCAAGTATTTATGCTAGTAGAATATGTTATGCTAGGGTAAGGCAAACTCTTCGCCTGGGGGCTTGCTGAGAAAGGCGAGTGCACTAATAGTATCAGATGTAGCAGTAGGTTGCATAACGCACTACGGTAGAGGGAAACTACTTGTATGGGCGGGTAGATTTCCTTATTCTTGGGGACCTTCGTTGAATAACTTTGTATGAATTGTGTGAGTACGAGATTAATTTATCACTTGAGGGCTTATTGAGTAAGGTGAGTGCGTTTGTATGCTTCAATTGTGACCTTTGGGTTGCCTAATGTATCAGGGCAGAGGGGTGCTACTTGTATGGGCGGGTAATCACCCATATCCTTGGGTAGTCTCGTAGGTGAATGTTTTGCATGTGTTTGATAAGGTTCAGAAAATGATTTCGGAATATATGTTAATGGTTTTGCAAATGATATTAAAATGTTGATTATAATCTCATGTTGACCACATGTTGTTTTTAATACATATTGTTTCTTTCCCTTACTGAGATGTGTCTCACACGATTACAAATTTATCTTTTCAGGACCACCGCTTAAACGAGCTTAGAGAAGCTCGAGGTTGATAGGATTTTTAGGGTTCTAGATGAAGAAAAGGGTATAAATATCTTTGATGATATTTGGGATGTAAATAAGTTATGTTTTATGTTTTTGATTACGCGTCAAAACTGCGTAATTAGATGCTTAACCCGGGTTTTACGGTTTATATTTTTAATTAAATGTCTAAAATTGTCCAATATTTTAATAAAGTGCCAAAATCATCATTCTTGAACTTTATTGCACTATTTATGAAGTTTTGGTAATTTTTTGTCGCAGGAAAAATTTCCGGGAATCAAAACCGACACCTGTTTGTATTTCATGAATAACTTTTCCGTCCAAGCTCCGATTGAGACGATTCAAATTTTTGGAGAAATAGAAAAGGATCATCTACAACTTTTATGTTTTGAGTTTTATGAGATACGGGCTCTAGAAGAGCAGAATTTGCGACGAACAGAGAATAAAAAAATACAACAATTCGGGTCAAGTTGGCGGGTCAAGTTGGTTGGATCCGGGTCCTAGGGCAGCTTCTTTCCTCCTTTAAATTTCTTTCTTTTCTTCCCCCTGTTCGGCAGGCAGCCCCCAGGGCTCCCCATTCTCCTCTTCCCCATTCTCCTCTTCTCCTTCTTCTTCTTCTTCTTCTTCTTCTTCTTTAGTTTGTTTTCTTTTTGTTCTTTTAAATTCTGCTTTGCTCTCTTTCTCTTTTCTCTATTCTCTGTTCTCCTTCCCTTTATCCCTCTCTCTCTCTCGCTCAAACCTCTTTTTCCCATTGTTTCCGCAGCACAAAAAGCTCCTGCTGCACTTTGTTACTCTCTCCGGCGGCCGCCAACAGCACCAGCAGATCCGTAAGCCACTCTTCCGCTGTTCCTTACTCCATGCCACAGCTGCGAACCAACCCACACACAGCCGCTGCTGCTGCCACGGCTCCGTGGATTTGTTTCTCTCTCTCTCTCTTCCTTTCTTTCTTTCTTTTATTTACTTTTCTTTGAATCTTGGAATATTGAAGAAAGTTTAGTTCTTTTTTTAATGTTATTGGAGTTTTCTTTTTTTTTGTTTAAGTTGAGTAATGTTGGGTATTTCATTATTGTTAAATTAATCTCTTTGTTTATCTAATTGATAGTTATTTTAATTTAGCATTCTTAATTAAATTCAGATATTTTTTTTTTTGTTAAAATTCGATTTAGTTAGGGTCTATGATTAGTAAAGGTTGTGTTTTTATTGTGTTCCGTTATTGTTTACGTTTTTTAAATTTCTGTTGAATTCATGTTTGCATTTAAATTGTGAGTCTTGATTTGATCTCTTAATTGTGCTAAAGCTTCGATTTTTAGTAGGTTCGGTTTTTTTTTAGTATGTGTCTAGTTTAGTTTCCATTGTGTGTTTTTAATTCCATGTTCTAGGTTGCCATTTTTAATTAACGCGTGTCCCAGTGTTTCCTTAAGTAGACTAGGGTTTTCATTATTGTTATTTTAATTCCATGTTTAAAGTTTCCATTTTTAGTTAGTATGATCTAGTGTTTCCTTAAGTAGACTAGGGTTTTCATTATTGTTATTTAATTTCGTGCGTGATAGTTTTAGGACTTTAATTTGTATTTTCATTTAAGTCTCCACAATCTTGAAAACCCGAATTTGAACTGAGTTCAGTACCTTTTTAATTTCGATTGGAAGAAAGTAAAATCTGAGATTAAAACGCATTCCCTGAGGAGACGATCTAGCCCTTGGGCTTAATATTACACGATAGAACTCCTATACTTGGGATAGCTTTCGAGCTGCTTATTTTTCGAGTGAGTCAGTTTTGTGTTTTAAAGTTTTCTGAGGTATGGATAGTTGTGGAACATACTTGTAACGACCTCAAAATTCTTATCAATTTTTTTTTGTATACAGTAAACATTCCTACGCAGTGGAAACATACATCGTAAAATCATTCATACATAACTGTACAATACCAGATTCTAGAATATACAGATCATACACAAAAATGCCACTCCAATATCATCTATCCCAAAAACATACACAACTCTGCCAAAAACTCACCCTATAACTAGGGTGGCCAAACACTCTCTATCCGCAAGCCTGATCTGCTCGCCTATCTGGCTCACTTGAAAAATGTTAGAATAAAGGGGTGAGTCGATGCTCAGTAAGTAGAAATATGCTATTACTAGTGTGTGGCAACTAAGTTAAGGATACTTTTTAAAATAATAACTGAACTGCAAGGTAATAAATCATCTGTAAAACATATCTTTTTTTCACAATTTAAAACATATTGTATCATCTGTTTTTCTAAACCTAGGGCTCAACTTGCCCTTCTTCCCAAACCTCATAACTCTCTTCAGAGGAGCTATCTTTAAAAATACACGATCTCCCACATTAAATTCCAATTTTCTGCGGCGAGTGTTTGCATAACTTTTCTGCCAACTCTGTGCTGTTTTAATTCTTTCTCTAATTAACCGGACTTTGTCGGATGCCTGTTGTATTATATCTGGACCCAAAACTCGCCTTTCACCTACCTACGACATCTCCTGCCGTACAATGCTTCGTATGGAGCCATGCCGATACTAGCCTGATAGCTATTATTGTAAGCGAACTCAACTAACAGCATAAACTGAATCCAATTGCCCCCAAAATCAAGTACACAAGCACGAAGCATATCTTCTAGTATCTGAATGGTCCTCTCTGTCTGACCATCAGTCTGGGGATGGAAAGCAGTGCTAAAAGCTAGCTACGTACCTATAGCCTCCTAAAAACTCTTTCAGAATCGTGAAGTAAACCAAGGATCTCGGTCTGAGACTATGGACACCGGTACTCCATGTACACAAACTATCCCCTGAACATATATCTATACCAGTATGTCCATGGAATAACCAATTTTAATAGGGATGAAATGAGCAGTCTTCGTCAAACGATCAACAACTACCCAAATTGCATTCAATCCCTGCCGCACCGGTGGTAACCCCGTAACAAAATCCATTGAAACGTGGTCCCACTTCCACTCCGGAATAAACAACGGCTGCAATTGTCCTGCTGGTCTCTGGTGCTCAGCTTTAACCTGCTAGCACGTCAAACCCTGCTAAACAAATTCAGATATCTCCCTCTTCATTCCTCTCCACTAGAAATACTCTCGCAGATCCCTATACATTTTAGTACTGCTAGGATGGATCGTGTATAGGGATCTGTGAGCCTCCTCCAGTATAGTCCTCTTGATCTCGATGTTTGCGGGAACACATAGCCTAGTACGAAATCGCAGAGCTCCATCATCTGATATGCTGAACTCCTCAGCCTGACCATCACGTACTCTAGCCATCACTGCTGCCAACTCTGCGTCATCATCTTGGGCTGCTTTAATCCTCTCGTATAGTGTAGGCTGAATCACTAGGCTGGCAATAACTGCCTGGGGACTCTCCTCCACCAATTCGATACTAAGCCTCTCCAAATCCATCAAAATCGAGTGTTGAATCTCCATAGCTGCCAGCACGGATCCCCCTAACTTCCTGCTCAAAGCATTTGCTACTACGTTCACTTTTCCTGGGTGGTAGCTAATTGTGCAGTCATAGTCTTTAATAAGCTCTAGCCACCTTCTTTGTCTCATATTTAATTCTTTTTGAGTGAAAAAATATTTTAGGCTTTTATGGTTTTTGAAAATCTCGCATTTCCCACCATATAAATAATGCCTTCAGATTTTAAGAGCATAAACCACCGCAGCAGCTCTAAGTTATGGACAGAATAATTCTTCTCATATTCTTTAAGCTGCCTAGATGCATATGCAATAACCCTGCCATGCTGCATCAACACGCACCCAAGACCCTTCAAAGAGGCATCACTGTATATCACATAATCATCCTCCCCTGATGGAATAGCCAGTACTGGGGCTGAAACTAACTGCTGCTTTAACTCTTGAAAACTCTGCTCACAGTCATCAGTCCATTCAAATTTCACATTTTTCCTCGTAAGTTGTGTCAATGGACCTGGTAGCCTGGAAAAACCCTCCACAAAGCGTCGGTAATAACCTGCCAACCCCAGAAAACTCCTTACTTCCTGAACATTTCCCAGCCTTCCCCAATTCACCACTGCCTCTATCTTGCTCGGATCGACTGATACTCCTGCTTCTGAGATCACATGGCTGAGGAAAGTAGCATGCCTTAACCAGAACTCGCATTTTTTGAACTTTGCATATAATTTCTTTTCCCTCAATACCTGCAACACTAGCCTCAAATGATGCTTGAGCTCCTCAGAACTCCTCGAGTAGACCAGTATATCGTCAATAAACACAACCACAAACTGGTCCAAATACTGGTGGAATACTCGATTCATCAAATCCATAAAAATCGCTGGTGCATTAGTCAACCCAAATGGCATCACTAAGAATTCGTAATGCCCATATCGGGTTCGAAAAGCAGTCTTTGAAATGTCCTCTGCCTTGACTTTCACCTGATGGTAGCCTGATCGCAGATCAATCTTAGAATAAACTTGGGTCCCCTAGAGCTGATCAAATAAATCATTGATCCTAGGGAGAGGATATTTATTCTTGACTATCAACTTGTTTATCTCCCTATAATTAATGCATAACCTTATGGTTCCATCTTTCTTCTTCACGAACAATACTGGCGTAGCCCAAGGCGACACACTGGGTCTGATAAAACCCTTGTCCAGTAATTCCTGTAGCTGATCTTTCAGTTCTTTCAACTCAACTGGTGCCATATGGTACGTTGCTTTAGATACTGGTGCAGACCCTGGCAACAAATCTATAGTAAACTCAATCTCACGGTGTGGCGGCAAACCAGGCAATTCTTCTGGGAATACATCTGGGAATTCCCTCACTACAGGTATGTCATTTTGTCTCAACTCTTCTTTTGGAAACTCTCTTATATATGTAACATACCCCTGGCAACCATCCTGTAACAGTCTCCTTACCTGAATAGCCGGCACCAGCTGTGGCAAGGCACATACACGTGAACCCGCAAATCTAAATTCTAGTTCACCCGAGGATCTCAAAATTACTTCTTTCCGATGGCAATCTATGCTAGCGTGATAAATGGCTGACCAATCCATGCCCAGTATCACATCAAACCCCTTCATATCCAGGACCACAAGATCGGCTAGCAGCACTCTCTCCTGAATACTTACTGGAAAATTTCGAAGTACCCTCTTGCATCTAATCACAGATCCCATCGGTGTACCCACAGACAATTCTATATCTAACGGCTGTGTCTCTATTCCAGCTATTCTCACATACCCCGTCGATATGAAAGAGTGGGTGGCACCTGTATCAAACAAGACAATCATGCTATATGGTAAAGTAGTAAGAGTACCTGTGACAACGTCCCCAGCCGTCTCAGCGTCTCCTGGTGTCAACGCATAAACCCTCGTGGGCGCCGTGTTCCTCTGCTGACCACCACGAGGCACCTGATGTCCACCCCAAAATGGTTTGGGAGCCTGTGCATAACCCGACGGCATCTGACATGCTCGTGCCATGTGACCGGGTCTCCCACAACGATAGCAAACATTCTCCCCAAATCGACATTCACTAGGGTGTCTTCGGCCACACTTGGCACAAGTGGCGGGAGGCTAACTGCTCTGGGATCCCTTGTGCTCTACCATCTGTCTCTGGCCTCCACCAAATCTACCTCCTCTCCAAGGGCCTCGGCTGGGACCCGCCTAATAACTCGAGGGCACGGCCCTCTTCTTCTGACTCTGTGCCTCCATCTCTCCAGATAGACTCTCCTTCGCGATAGTGGCCCTGTTAACCAATTCTGAGAAATCCTGGATCCTCAGGACCGTCACCTGCCTATAAATATCATGCCTTAAGTTCCTCTCAAACATTCTAGCCTTCTTTGCTTCATCTGGGACAATATAAGGGCAGTAACGAGAGAGCTCAATAAATCTCGCCGCATACTGTGGGACAGTTAATGACCCCTGGGACAGACTCAGAAACTCCTGTACTCGAGCCTCTCTAACCGAAGCAGCATAATATCGATCAAAGAACATGTCCCTGAATTAGGCCCAGGTCATCTGCACTAGTATAGCTCTTTGGTCCTCCAACAATCTGGTGGCTGTCCACCATCTCTCAGCCTCCCTCGCCAGCCTATATGTGGCATATAAAACTCTCTGCTCATCGGTGCAATGGAGTACTGTCAGAATCTTCTCTACCTCCTGCACCCAGTTCTCCGCAATTGCAGGATCAGTCGCTCCAGAGAAAGCTGGCGGATTCATCTTCATAAATTTCTCTATGGTACATCCCTGAGCTAAGGATGGACCTCCCTGCTTTCTAGAGCTCCGCACTGTCTTAGCCATAACTTGCTGAGCTACACTACGTAGCACAGCATCTGAATCTCCTCCAACTGTGCCAGAAGGACCTGCTCCATCATTCCCACTAGCGTGAGCACTATTGTCCCCTGGGTCCATCTTGCAAACACATAGAACACCATTTCAAAATTCTATCTTCCTATAGACTCAACTTATTTAAGTAAAACTCCAAAACCTCTATTAACCATCCCTCCTCTTCCTAATCCCAAAATCCACTCCTGCAACCTAAACACATGACTCGTCGACAGTTTACTATGATTTTCCTAAAATCGTCACCCCAGGAAAAACATGGAAACAATCATGAAATCTTGTATCTAGATCACAGAATTAAATCTCAAATCTTTTCCCCTAGATTCTGGTATTGTTTCCCGCTGCACTCTAGAGTCTACAGAACCTAACAACCTAGGCTCTGATACGAAATTGTAACGACCTCAAAATTCTTATAATTTTTTTTTTTGTATACAGTAAACATTCCTACACAGCGGAAACATACATCGTAAAATCATTCATACATAACTATACAATACCAGATTCTAGAATATACAGACCATACACAAAAATGCCACTCCAGTATCATCTATCCCAAAAACATGCACAACACTGCCAAAAACTCACCCTATAACCAGGGTGACCAAACACTCTATTTATCCGCGAGCCTGATCTGCTCGCCTATCTGGCTCACCTGAAAAATGTTAGAATAAAGGGGTGAGTCGACGCTCAGTAAGTAGAAATATACTATCACTAGTGTGTGGCAACTAAGTTAAGGATACTTTTCAAAATAATAACTGAACTGCAAGGTAATAAATCATCTGTAAAACATATCTTTTTTTCACAATTTAAAACATATTGTATCATCTGTTTTTCTACTTTTCATACTGGTAATATCATACTATACTGTAAAACTGTAAACATATAAATATCTGTACTTTATCCCTGGGACTTTATACGTTATGATTTGACCCCTCGTGATAGGGTTGTGCGGCCCGTAGGCGGGACTCTATCTGGTCGGCCCTTCAGATAAGTCATCATACTTTACACTACCTCAGTCCAGCCAAACTAAATCCTCTCTGAAGCTCGGGACTGGCTACTACCTCGTCAAACCGGCCCCCTCAACCCAGTGTACCGGGGAGCTGTATACTCTTCGAGCACGGCTGACGGTACCCACATACTATCTGAGATATGTGGTTGCACTCTATCTGTATTTAGCAACGGTACCGTGCTCTGTAATCTGTATCTATCTGTGTAACTTTCCTCAAGGATCTGATACTATATACATACATACATATATATACTCTTTTACTATTTTCATCGTGTTTCCAAAATTACCATAACTCTGTCTTTCTGTACTGTAAACATTGTATCTATAGCATCTTGATGCTACCTCTGTATATATATCTGTGTATTCTGTATATATACTCTGTCTGTGTTATGTATGTTACGGTAATAGGAAAATCATGGCATGTTATAACACTGTATATATGTATATATTGTTCTGTAATAAACTGCAATATAAAATACTGATTTGAGTATCTGTATACATGTATTTGGATATATGTATATAACCGTTTCATGAACTATTCATATAAAACTGTATATGCATGTACATTTCTCTGCGAATATAAATCTTTCTCTGTATAATCTCATATGCTGGAAAACCATATCAAATGTATATACTATCTATATTTTGTATTTAGTATAGTATGATGTTTCATAACAACTGTATAAATTCATTCTTCACATGAAAAGTCTACTTAGGCCACACAAACATTTATACTCGTTTTCTATAAAGATTGTATAATAGAATGACATAAAAATATGCTTATGAAATCTCTATTAACTCTATTAAAACTCCTAACATAGCATATTTCCCTTACCTCAACTTTGAAAAGCCCCTATAAAAATCTGGCTCTATACCCACAGGATTCCTAACCCAACATCCTGAAAACACAATGTCCTAGAACAAAATATTATTATTTTTTCGCCTACATCATTTCTTATAACTATCATAAGGCTAAAAACTCAATAAAAAACCTTACCTAGAATTTGGGATGAAATCCAACTTCGTTTTCCTGACGATCCGCTCCTGCAATCTTGTAGAGAACTCCGCCAGGAGCGTCGTGGTAGCTTCGGATTGTCGATTCGGCGACTGGTGAGACAAAAAACGAAGAGAGAAGGGAGAGAAAGTCGTAGAGAGAGAGAGAGAGAGAGAGAGAGAGAGAGAGAGAGGAGAGAGAGAGATTTCGTAAAAATGAAAATTTTCCCTGGATTCCGTATATATAAATAGGGGATTTCATCAATGAGACCCTATGTTCGTCAACGAGTCCTACATAAATTTCGTCGACGAGACCTTGTATTCGTCGAAGAAATTCAGGCTGCCTCAGAACTCCTCTCGGTATTTTCTTGTCGACGAAGCCCTGTGTTCGTTGACGAAATTCTGAAGGCCTTCCTCTCTCTTTAATATTTGAATATGGATATTTTCTGGGTCTTTACAATACTAGTGTTTGCGAAACCTGTATATTTTTGGAGATATGTAGATATATGAGAATATAGGTGATGAATGGCTATTATGGAATACAGATAGAATTAGTAAACTCTTGTATTTATTTTTATGATTGAGGATCATAGTTATGTTTTTCGCTGCGTATGTATGATTTAATTATGGATAATTAGGATTGTATCCGGTATAATGCGCCAGACCGAGTTTAAGGGTTCGAGGCATTACATTGTGGAAGATCGTCAGTTGATGTGGTTTCATGGTAGTGCAGGCATCCCTCTGGCATCAAGACCAAGAGGGACATACCCATTATACTTACAAACTTATGTTGATCTAACTTGGTTGGCCAACCATTGCTAGGTCCTGCCTTTGGGCCGTATAAGCTAGTCATGTGGGGGTAAGACATGACACTAGCCAACTATCCATCCAGAGTGTTATTTCATGTACAGTTATATGAGATGATTTTCATGTATAAAAACTTAGTATGTTATACCATATTATGATAAATTATGTTTTATCCAGATATGATACAGACAGTTTTACCAAATATGATTTATGTACTGTTACAAGTATAACACGAAAATACTCATGTTGTCACACACTGTTATTAGTTTATTTCCCTTACTGAGAGGTGTCTCACCCAAACTATATAAACATTTCAGGAGACCTAGATAGAAGAGCGGATAGAGCTCCATAACGTTAGAGGACGACTGTCTTACCCTGTCAAATGGGTAAGTCGTTATGCAAGAGTCGGATGGATTTTTGGATTATGACCCTAGGGCACTTTTTGGTCTTTTCTTTGGGATGTGTATATGTATATGACATGTTTGGTAGAAATCTGGTATTGTGTTGGTTTGATGATTTGATATGTATATGATTTTATGCTTTCCACTGTTTAGGTATTAGAGTTGTATTTTAGGTATATCCTTGGTACCCATGGGTCCAGGTTGATTATGTTTTATGAGTTGAATAGGTTATCAAAATTGTTATATTAAATGTTATTATAAAAAAAATTTCTGTTAAAATAGGCAGGTCATTACAATATATATATATATACACACACACATTATAATTTTGTTATAATTTGTTATATTCCATTTTTTTACATCATAATACTTTAAAAATATCGAAATTCAATTTAAAAAATACCGAGACTCAAAAATCGAGACTTAAATTTTTAAAATACCGAGGCTTAACCTAAAAATACCGGGACTCAATTTAGAAATATCCGGACTCAGTTTAAAAAAGTCTGGGACTCAATTTAAAAATATTCGGGACTTAGTTTAAAAATGTTTAGAACTCAATTTACAAATATTCAGAACTCAGTCTAAAAATACTAGGGCTTGGTTTAAAAATGTCTAAGACTCGGTTTAAAAATACTAGGACTCATTTTAATAATATTGGGACTTAGTTTAAAAATAGTCGGGATTCAGTTTAAAAATACTGGGATTCAGTTTAAAAATATCTGAGACTCAGTTTAAATAGGAAAATTTTAATTTATAAAATTATAAAATTTGATCTGTGTTTATTTATTTTTTAAATAAATTTAAAGCTACCAATACAAAATTAAAATAAACTTTATTTATTACAAATTTTTAAAATTTTCCTATTTAAACTGAGTCTCGGATATTTTTAAACTGAGTCCTAATATTTTTAAACTGAATCCCATATATTTTTAAACTGAGTCCCAGTATTATTAAACTGAGTCCTAGTATCTTTAAATTGAGTCCCAAACATTTTTAAACCGAGTCCCAGTATTTTTAGACCGAGTCCCAAATATTTTTAAATTGAGTTCCGGACATTTTTAAACTGAGTTCTGGATATATTTAAATTTAGTCCTGAACATTTTTAAACTGAGTCCCGATATTTTTAAATTGACTCCCGATATTTTAAAATTGAGTACCGATATTTTTTAAGTTGAGCCCTAGTATTTTAAAAATTTAAGTCCCAATTTCTGAGTCTCGGTATTTTTTAAATTGAATTCCAATATTTTTAAAGTATTATGAAATAAAAAAAATGAAATATAACAAATTATAAAAAAATTATAACATATATATAAATATATATATATATATATATATATAATTACATAGAGACCAATTCCCCCTCCCCTCTCTCTCCCCGTTTTTTTTATTTGCTGACATAATTGACCCACGAAATAACCCCCCCTCCCCTCTCTCTCCTCTCTCCCTGCCCCTCTCGTTGACTCCCACCCCCCATTTTTTTTCTTTAATTAAATGCAGTTGACAAGGAGCGTCGTTCCATGTTCAAGAAAATCTTACTAGATGGTCCAGCGAGATTTGCTTGTCATGTATCAAAATCTCAATTACCTTGATTTGTTTAAATCTCGCTAGACCAAGCAGTGAGATTTCGTGAATTTTATTTTGGGAATAATTTTTCCGAAAAGGATATGATTTAATATATTATTTTAAAATAATAATAAAATGGGAAAAAACTCCCAAACTGCATTCAAGAATGTGGATTATACACAGCACAAACAGCAGGGGGACAATAGAGAGGTAGCTAGCTACGAGCCTATGAGGCTAAGAGGAGACTTGACTTCATGCACAACACCTGTTTGTGAAAGTTACCCACCGAATGGCACATACAGTTGATTAAACGCAAATCTAAATATCCGAAAGGACACTGCCCAGATGCAATTGAGTCAAGCTGCATCCGTCAGCCATGGGCGATGGATTTGTTAGGAATCTATGAGCAAAAAAACCACACACCAGAAAAATAGATGATACCAGAAATTACGTGGTTCGGTCTAGATTGACCTACGTCCACGGAGCACACCACAATCCACTATGAAACCAGGATAAAACTACAAACTCTCAGGAAGCTCTCTTTGCACTCTTCCTCACTCTTTTTTCTACATTCTACCTCTCTTCTCAGTACATTTTTCACTCGCACGCACTTCTCTATTTATAGATGGCTGGAGGAATTACATTAAAAGGTGATGGAGGAATTACAATAAATCGGCGAACACAGTTCAACGCGGCTCCAGCTTGCACTAGCTTGCACGCGGCACCGGCTCACACATGTGTATCCTGGCTCCAGCTACTCAACAATCTCCCGCTAGGAGACAGAGATGCCTCCTCAACTAGTATATGGTTAAATGATGTGCTCAAATATGACTTCAGGCATGAAGACCAACTGAAGTTGAACACAACTTCAGTTTCTTTGTAGTCACCACCTTTATCAACGTATTTCCAGATTCCTGCTACCTTGGATTTTTTCCAGTGTCAACACTCCATCCACTAATGGAGATCTGCCAAAATGATAACGTAATCCAATGTGTTTGGTTCTAGAATGAAATGCAGAGTTCTTTTCCAGATGTATCGCACTCTAACTGTCACTGTACAAAACATTTCGTTCCTACTTTATTCCGAGCTTTGTTAACAAACCTTGAAGTCAAATCATCTCTTTACTTGCTTTTGTCACTGCTATGTACTCAACTTCTGTAGTGGATAAAACAACAATCTTCTATATCTGTGACATCTAACTAATAGCTGTTGTGCCAACAATGAATATATATCTGGTGGTGCTTCTGCGATGATCAATTTCACCTGCAAAATCTGCATCTACATACCCTTGAATTTTCAAGTTGCTTTTTCCAAAACATAGGCACTTATTAATAGTGCCACGTAGAAATTTCAAAATCCACTTCACTACTTCCTAGCCTGGATTTGACATATACTTGCTGACAGCTCCTACTACTTGGCCAATATCTGGTCTGGTACCAACCATAGCATACATGAGACTTCTAATGGCTGAGGCGTATGGTACCTCTGCCATGAAATCATTTTCTGTAACAACCCGAATTATAATGAAATTTAAATAATAAAAGGAAGGGAAATGAAAATCGGAAACAGAAGGAGGTAGTCGACGACATTGCATTTTGGAAGGAAAAACAAAAAGAGGATCATCAGGGCTTCGTCGACAAATCCCTTGTATTCGTCGATGAAGGCTTAAGAAAATTCGTCGACGAATACAGGGATTCGTCGACGAAGAAATTCCAAGAGGGGGGTTTTGAGCCAACTAAATTTCATCGACGAGGACTGAATTTCGTTAACGAAATTAATGAAGGATTCGTCGACGAATGACGTGGCTCGTTGATGAAATCCCCCGTTCTATAAATATGGAAAATCCAGATTTTACTTCCAAACTAAGCAAACTCACTCCTCTCTCTCTCCTCTTCGGCTCTCTCCCTTTCTTTCCTTGATTTTGGGTCAGATTTTCGCCGGATCGACAATCCGAAGTCACCACGATGCTCCTAGGGAAGTTCTCTCCAAATCTGCCGGAGCGAATCATTGGTGAAAGTGAGTTGGAAATTATCCCTAAGTTGAGGTAAGGCTTTTTAAGCCATATTAGACTTTATGGTAGTTATAGGAAATGATGTACGCATGAAAATACTGATGTTTAATACTGGGAGTTTTGAGTTTCAGGGTATTGATCAGGAAATCATACGGGGGTTAGCTTAGGATATTTTAGGGGCTTTCTCAGTAGTCAGGTAAGTGAATAAACTAAAACAGTTATTTCTATGCAAATTATTATTAATTATGAGTAAATCTATTTTAAGAAAAGCATATGTTATATTTGTTTATTACGAATGAAATGTACGATTGAGAAAATACTGCTATGATGATTAAAATATATATATGTATGTATGAGATGTCAAAAAACCACAATTTTAGAATATGAAGTATGACTTTTAACAGCATATGTGTGGCATGAATATTATTTTACGTGAAATGTATTATGATATGAAAGATTTTACGAGCAAAGCATGTTTTCAGGTATTATGAAAAGATGAGTTATGTTGTGATGATTTTGATGAATATATGATAAATGATTTATTTTCAGCATGTATATAACTGAAACGATTCTGGCGCGAGGCCATGTATTTATGTTATCGGCACGAGACTGTATTTATGTTATCGGCACAAGGACGTATTTATGTATGATCTCGGCATGAGACCATATTTATGATTTCGGCGCAAGGCCGTATTTGTGAAAATGATCGGCATGAGGGCGCTATTATATCATGTATTATATGTTATCAGAACCCGGATGTTAGTTTAGTTCAGTTTCAGGAGCTCGGTATCGTAGCTATATGTAGATCAAATATCTACGTTCAGATTAGTGCTAACCATCCCATGAGGGGATGAGAGATGGATAGTCGATGTGGCTTTCAGTAGAGTGTGGACATCCACTTGGTAGTCCAGACCAGGGTGTGGAGGGCCCATCGTACTTACAGACATATTTGACTCGGCAGTGGTCGGCCAACCATTGTCGGGTCCCGCCTTTGGGCTGCACAACTCGTCATGGGGGGTAATACATGACACCAATTAGCTATTCATCCTGAGTATATGTTTTCAGTATTATCAGTATAACAGATGTTTTATGTATGATATGACTTACTAGAAAATACGAAAGCATGTGATTTTTTAGTATGATATGATGAACGTTTATGAAATATGAAATGTATTGTATACGTATAGTTGCATTAAATATTCATATTGCCACACAGCTGTATTTAGTTTATTTTGCCTTACTAAGAAGTGTCTCACCCCCAACATTAATTAATTTTTTAGGAAACCCTGAGTGATCGGTGGGTCATGGCCGCCACTAAGTAGGGATATTACCTCGTTAAGAGGGTAAGATTTTGTACTAGGGTCAGAAATTATTTTGTGTTTGATTCTAGAGTTAATTTGATATTTTGGAAGAATGTAAAAGAATACAGTATTTTGGAAATGTAGATAACTCTAGTATTATCTTCTATGATTGGATGTTTAAGGTTTTATGTTTACTGCTGCTAGGTTTTCCGCTGTGAATGACAAGTGTCCCTGCTACCCACGGGTTCGGGTTAACCATTTTATCCATTACATTACATTATATGTTAAGAAATTTAGGGTCGCTACATTTTCTTTATATGTCTAGGGAGATTGATCCTTAGAGAGATGGAAGTGACCTGCCAATGGTGTATTTATTGCTTTGGTGATGCTCATGTTAAACTTTTGTAAGAACAGGCTAATGTACTCTAACTTACATAACCACAATGTACCTTGTTGCTTATCTCTAGAGATCCGCATCCCAAGAATATGCTTTGCAGGACCCCAAGTATTTCATGTCAAACTCCTCTGACAATTGCTGCTTCAATTTTTTGATCTCCTCTATGACTAGCATATCATCAACATATAACAATAGGATAATATAGCTAGTATGATACCTTTTGAAGTAGCAACAGTGGTTGGAATTGCACTTCTGAAAATTTTTCCTCTGCATACAGTTGTCAAATTTCTTGTACCATTACCTAGGAACTTGTTTGAGACCATACAAGCTCTTCTTCAATCTGCACACGTGATTCTCTATACCTTTAATTGAGTAACCTTCTAGCTGTTGCATATAAATTTCCTCATCAAGGTCATCGTGAAGAAATGCCGTCTTCACATCCAACTGCTCAAGATGTAAGCCCTTTGAGGCAACAATACTTGAGACAGGTCTGATGGTTGTCAGCTTCACAACTCGTGCAAAAATATCAGTGTAGTCATGTAACGACTTGCTTATTTACTCATATAATAAAAGAAAAATAAATAAAACAGTCAACCCAAACCTGTGGGTATCGGGGACACCTGTCAAACACAGCAGAAACCTAAGCAGCAATAAATATAAATCACATTCTCAAACCATAGAATACATAATACCAGAGTTAACTACATTCCCAAATATCCGTGTTCACATACAATCTCCCAAAAATATCAAAATAAACCTAGGATCTCACAACAAAATCTCCGAATCCTAGATCAGAACTTACCCTTCTAGCAGGGAAGTTCAACTCACTCAGCGGCGGTCCTGACTCGCCGGTCTCTCCAGGTTTCCTGAAAAATCATTTAATATGCGGGGTGAGACACTTGTTAGTAATGGTAGATAAATTAAAATCAACTATGTGACAACATGAATATTTAATGTTGTAATACATATACCATACATTTCACATACCATGAACATAAATCATAATATGATTAGATAAACATATAATTCCATACTTTCAAGTAATCGTACTAATCATATGTTATCTGATATAGTTTATAATACTAAAAACTTCCCGGGATGTATAGCTAGTTGATGTCATGTATTACCCCCCATGACGGGTTGTGCAACCTGAAGGCGGGACTCAACAATGGCTGGTGGACCACTGCCGAGTCAAAAATGTCTGTAAGTACAACGGGCCCGCCACACCCTAATTCGGACTGTTAGGTGGACGTCTACACTCTACACTAAAAGCCACATCGACTATCCATCTCCCACCCCCTCGTGGGGTGGTTAGCACCAATCTGATCATGAATATCTGATTTATAAGTTACGGTATCATGCTCCTGAAATTGTACTAAACTAACATCCGGGTTCTGATAACGTATAGTACATAATCAAATACTGTTTATCGTAAATCAAATTACAGCATTTTCTGAATTCTACTTTAACATAATAATTATGGCCTCGCACAAAAAACATGAATAAATACGGCCTCGCACCGAATAACATGAGTAAATACGGCCTCGTGCCAAACATCAATTACGGCCTTGCGCCGAACATATCATATATTCTAAAATCATAATTTACTGTATTTATCATGTTATTCCTGAAAATATCTATCAACATGCTTTATATTGTAAATCTAACTTGACATAGTATAATATATACATAAAATAATATTCATGCCACACAAATTGAATGAAACCATATAATCCGTTCTAAAAACACATTTCCTGTACAATTGCAATATTTTCTCAAACTTACATTTTCTCAGTTATACTCATATATAATCACATGCTTTCTGAAAATTATCCTACTATTAAATAATAGTATTTTCAATGAAAAATAACTGTTTTAATTTATCCCCTTACCTGGCAACTGAAAAGCCCCTCTATAATACTAGTCTTACACTTGTAGGAAACCCTAAGCAATACTCTGAAAATGATAATTCCAAGAACTAAACTTCAGTATTTATTCGAGTACATCATTTCCTTCAACTGTGGAAAGACCAAATTTCGAATAAAAAGTTTTACCTCAACTCAGGGATGAATTCCAACTTGCTTCTAGCAATGATCCACTTCGGCAGATTTGGAAAGAACTTCCCTAGGAGCGTTATGGTGGCCTCAGATCATCGATTCGGCGAACGATGGAGCCGAAATTGAAGAGGGAGGAGAGAGTGAGAGAGTGACTTTTTTCTAAGTTTATGCGTTAAAAATCTGAGTTTTACTATTTATAAGGCCAGATTCATCGACGAGACATGTCACCTCGTCAACGAGTCCTGTAGAAAGTTCGTGGACGAATTTGCACCTTCGTCGACGAATTTTAGACTTCCAAAAATCCTCTCTCGGCATCTTCTCATCTACAAAACTTGGCTTTGTCAACGAGACCCTTTTATATCCTCGTCAACGAGCACTTGACTAATTTTCTTGGTTATTTCTCTCAAAATACAATGTCGTCGACGAACTTGCTACCTTCTTTTGTTTCTGTTTCCATTTCCCTTCCTCTCTATTATTAAATACCATTATTATTCGGGTTGTCACAAGTCAATTCCTTCCTTCTGCTTGAAACCTTTGACTATTAACCGGGCTTTATACCTCTTGGATCCATCATGCTTTTTTTTTTTATCCTGTACACCCATTTGTTGTGAGGAGTCTTCTTACCTTTGGGCAACTTAACTAGTTCCCATGTTTTGTTGGAGGTAAGAGATTTCATCTCGCCTTTCATTGCAAGCTCCCACTCGCTTGAATCTCCTGCTTGACATGCTTCAACATAGCATTTAGGTTCTCCTCCATCTGTAAAAAGAAAATGATTCACATACCTCCTATTTGGTACATGCTGCCGAGAAGATCTCCTAAGCTCTAGAGTTAGAGTAAAAGGTAGTGGTGCAACAATCTACTCAACAGGTTCCTCTACCTAAGGATTCTCGGTGTTCTGCTAACATGTCCTTACACCTTCTAGGACATAATCCACATCTACATAGGTTATTTCAAACTTTGTAGGTTCTATTGTCTGTCTATCTTTGTACATTACCTTTTCATCAAAAAACACATCTCTGGTTCTGATCACCTTTTTGTTTTCATCATCCCAAATGCGATACCCATATTCATCTCTACTATAATCGACAAAGGTGCATTTCTCAGATTTTGGATCAAACTTATTCCTGATGTGATAATTGATATGTACATATGCAAAATAACCAAAAACTCTTAAATGTGAAAGTCTTACCTCTTTACTACTTCATACTTCTTTTGATAGTCTATAGTCCAATGGTACTGATGGACTCCTGTTAATCAAGTAAGCTGTTGTGTTGACTAATTCTGCCCAAAACATTTTTGGTAAGCCTGACTACATACGCATGCTTCTAGCTTTTTTTGTCAACAATCTGTTCATCCGTTTGGCTACGCCGTTGTGTTGAGGTGTACTTGGCACCGTTCTTTCCATTCTGATACCATGCTCATAACAGAATTTCTTGAACTCAGTGTCATCGTACTCACCACCGTTATTGGTTTTCAGTTTTTTGATTTTCAAACTAGTTTCATTTTCAACCATTGCTTTCCAAATTTTAAAAGCATCAAATACATCATATTTGTTTTTTAGGAAGTAAACCCATACCTTCCAAGAATGATTGTCAATAAATGTTACGAAGTAATGCTTCCCAGTTATGGATGAAATCGTCGTTGGTCCCCATACATCTGAATGGACTAGCTCAAGTCTCTCCTTCTTTGGGATATTGGTGTTCGTCTAGAAACTGACCCTCTTCTGTTTCCTAAGTATGCAATCCTCATATGTGTCAATCTTCACTGACTGTAAATCACTCAACTTTCCTTTTGAGTGCATCACCCTAAGTCCCTTCTCACTCAGGTGTTCAAGTCGTTGATGCCAAATGTTGCTATCATCATTTCTTGTAGTACCTGTAATAGACATGTATGCATTAGGGGCTACATAAAGAGTTCCACTTTTCTTACCTCGTGCAATTGTCAGTGTACCCTTCGAAATCTTCCATTCATCACCAATGAAAGTTGTGTTATATCCTTCATCTGCCAATTGACCAACTGAAATTAAGTTCTTCCTGACATCTCTCAGCTTCCATACTGACCCGTTCATCTTGATCTTCACTTTCCCCTTGCCGGATATGTTGCAAGATTGATTATTGCCAAGGTATACTTTACCGAAGTCACCTGGTGTATACTCCTCTAGGCAATCTCTACTGCAAGTGACATGAAATGAAACTCCAGAGTCTAACACCCAAGACTCCTTTTTGCTCTCCAAAGAGCATATCAACATATCATCATTTTTTGAAGCAACATTTGCTCCTGTTTTCACTTTCGTCTCATATTCTTTCTTCGGACCTTTGCACTGGTTTCTGTAATGACAAGTTTTTTCACAGTTCCAGCACTCAATATTCTTTGTACCTTGGGAACCTGTGTCCTGAGAACCTCTGGGTTTTCTGGATCTAGACCTGGATCTGCCGTGATTGTTTGATCGTCCATGCCTGTTTCCTCTGCCTCGACTTTTCATGTTCAAGGCTAAAATCGAAGTGGAACCATGGTTTGACTGCATTATGATTTCTTCTATCAAAATCATGCTGACGACCTCATCGTATACTAACTTTGATTTCCCTGCGAAGTTATTGATTGCAATAACAATACCATTCCAACTTTTGGGCAACTGACTGAGAATTAGTAGGACATGAATCTCTCTATCAAATGTAATCCCGGCTAAATCGCCACTGACGGGGATGCCGCGTGTCGGTTGGTCGGGTTTGGATCAACCGGTATGGATCCAACTCAGGTATTGTTTGGGTCTGGAGTGGGTTACTGGTTGGGTTGAAGCAGCCAGGTGAGAAAGACGCGTGGGTGCGTGGCCGGTAGGTCGTCGGCGCGTGAAGACACGGACGACTCTGGCGTGGCGCGTGTTGGCACGTGTGGTGCCGTCTAGGTTCCTTTCGAGCTCTGGTTTGCACCGTTAGCTTCGTCTCGACGAGATGAACGTAATAATGGCCTCAAAATTCAATTTTGAGATACTGGACAGGACTCTGTTTTCGAAGAATTTCTGCAATCTAACGTTTTTGCTCCGAACCAGTCTCTGATACCACTTGTTAGGAATCTGTGAGGAAAAAAAACACACACCAGAAAAATAGATAACACCAGAAATTACGTGGTTTGGTTTAGATTGACCTATGTCCACAGAGCACACCACAATCCACTATGAAATCGGGAGAAAAATACAAACTCTCACGCAGCTCTCTTTACACTCTTCCTTACTCTCTTTTCTGCATTCTACCTCTCTTCTCTGTACATTTTTCACTTGCACACGTCTCTCTATTTATAGATGGCTGGAGGAATTACACTAAATGATGATGGAGGAATTACAATAAATCCGCGGATACAGTTCAACGTGGTTCCAGCTTGCACCGGTTTGCACACGGCACCAGCTCACACACGCATCTATTGGCTCGAGCTACTCAACAGGATTCACTTGGCCTTGCCTTGTAGTCGTCACTGCCTACGTATAATTGAGAGAGAAGTAGCGACTGGCAGTGAGTAGCGCCGTCTATCTACCATCTTTTTTGTCTCTTCTTTTAATAAGAAGGTGCTAATTAATCATGTACATGGAAAGTGGGGGCGAAGGAATCACATGGGATCATGCAGACTTTTTAATGCTGTATATGGATAGCCTTCCTTGGCTACTAGCTAGGCTGGCCTTGTCACCACGTTCCATGTGTGGTAAGAAAAATGACAGATACAAACGTAGATGAAACTTCTATTGACTATTAACTTTTGTCGATCCACTGGCAGGCACATGCCGAATTGGCAAATGGAGAGCTTCTGTCCCTATTATTTCATTTTTGAATGCAATTTTTTTGTTAGTTTCATTCTAAAATTTAAACTGGTGATTAACTTTTGTTGTCTTGAAACTTTTACATTGAAAGAAGTAGGTTCACATGGAGGAGGGGAGGAGAAAGAATATGAGATGGAAGATGACTAAATTATCGATCTTCTATTATAAGTCCGAACTCTAAAAAACAAAAATAAAAAACTACCATGGGGTACCATGGCCCTTACATTAAAATTAAAATTAAACATATAATTGTGTAGAACCAAATTGCTTACTCAATGCTATTTTAGTGGTGAAGGCACAACACCCTTGGGGCATATAAATCTTTCTTCGCTCAATGATTACTTGTAATCAACAAAAATAAAAAAGGTTAGTAAACAAAAAGACGGGAGCTAAGCCCTTACTTTTGCTCCCTTTATGCATATGACGTACCTCTAACTTAATTTACTCTCACACAACTAAAGTAAATATTAGTATATATTAATTAATAAAGTTATCTCGTTTCTCTAATATTCTATTGTGGGATAACACATGCATGTTCCATCTTATTCTAGTAAAATATATCAATATTATTTTGATTTTGCCAAACCAAAAAAGAAAATTGAGTGTTAATACTATGAAAGTGTTACTGTAGATTAAAAACTTATTTACGACCATCACTAAATAGCACACGTAGTATTTTTAAGATGTTATAAACTATTTAGACCAACATGTTATTGATTTTGTATTTATCCATATGATAGCGAGTAAAAATGATTTTTAACGCACAAAAGAAATTAAAAACCCCAATTCCACACTCATGTGATACTACACCAACTTATAACTTGTTTTTTCCTTATATTTCCTCAATTGAACAATTCATTTAACATACTTAGTTACGATATCCTAATACTTTCTTTTATTTATCTTGGATTTTGAGACACATTTCTC
This sequence comes from Malania oleifera, assembly GCF_029873635.1. NCBI lineage: Eukaryota > Viridiplantae > Streptophyta > Magnoliopsida > Santalales > Ximeniaceae > Malania > Malania oleifera. The sequence goes on along the minus strand of NC_080428.1, from coordinate 78,716,047 downwards.
CTAAAAACATTTCTAATTTTTAAATATAAAACATATTATATTTTCAATAAGTTGTTGTGCTAACAAAATGACTTGGTAATTATCACATGACTACTTATTCCAAATAATAGATTTTATAACATAAAACCATCAATGAACGTAATTCTTCAATTAAGCTAATTTGTTATCACCGTACTTATAGCCCAACAAAAAAACATTTTCATCAATCATACATAGTACAATGCAACCTATAGAATAAGTATTTAATTTTCATTAATCATTTATGAAATTAGTTAAATTTGCAAATGCATTATCATGACATCATCGTACTACCATGTACAATAAGATTGTTATACTAGCTAACTAATGCAATACGTACTAGAAATATAGAAAATAGAAATGTGAATATTGTTATATTACATATTTATGTACATATAATTATTCTCATAAATTTGTCATTACCTTTCTTTGGTTCGTGAGAGAATGAAAAAAATAAAGAAAAAATAAAGAAAAATTTAAAAATCTCGCAAAGTAAACATTAAATTTATTAGTCCAAAGAAAATTATAGAATTTTATGAGTAGTGAGTTTCACGTGATTGAGAGTGCTTCTTGCTTTGCCCCTAATTAACTTGGCTACAAAATTAGTACACTAATTTCCTTCATGACACTAATGGTGAATATTATAGATGCAATGTTGTTGAATATATAAGTGATTGTATATCCAATATTAAGGCTAAGTAAGGATGATGAAAAGTACCCGCCTCTTAAGCAAATTGAAGAGTTTTTCAAGAATCGGATCCTATGATTATTTTGCAAAAATCCTGACTCCAAGCAAGCTCAAACCCAGTGTGAATGCCCCATAACTCAACACAAATGTCTGTTGCTCTACCAGGATGAATAGAGAATCTAGCAGATAGCAACTATAATGATCACAAAAATATTTAGGTGTAGTGTTTTTAAAAAATAAATAAATAATAAATAAAATAAAAATTAATTAATTAATTAATATAATAATATATTAATATAATATAATATTATATATATATATATCAAATCCTGATGCATAAAAGAATAGAGAGATTCTCTCTCTCTCTCTCTCTCGCCATTCTCTCTCTCCTCCGCCACTTCTCTCTCTCTCCCTCTCTTCATTTTTTTGGCGAATTCTTGACCGATTGAAGAACGAAAAAATACCACTAGATTTCATTTTCAGCCACCAACATTTTAACTAAAGTAGATTCGTGATTAAAGCGTTGTAGGCACTACTCCTGGAATAAGTTAAACTCTCTCTCTCTCTCTCTCTCCTCAATTTCTCTCAAATTTTCAGTCAAATTGACGATCGGTCTCGGTTTTGATTCTTAGCAAGTTAATCGGAATAGATTTTAGATTTGAGTTTCCTAGGCACCACTCCAAGGTTAAGGTAAGGGGAATAAATTATGTCATGAATTTTTATAATTTAACCGATTAAATTGTAATATGAGATTACAGGAATTATATACATATTTTTTTGAATATTCTAGTATATGGAAATTGGATTTTGGATTATTATTATTATTATTATTATTATTATTATTATTATGAGTTAATTAAATTGGTATTTGTGAGCTTAGAGATTTTATAATAATTGTTATTTTAAAGTTAAATTGATTGAATTAAAGTATTTGATTTCTAAATTATTGTAGTAGATTTTTCTAAATAATTGACCGGTTAAAATTATTGGTTTGATTTATTATACGTATTTTGTAAAGAATTAAAGTGAGTAGGGTTGGTTATCTCCGTTTTTCCTTCAAATACATATTTTGAGTTTAATAAATAGTGGAGATGATTAAACTGTTATTTTCGGTAAAATAGATATTGTGTATAAAATGACTTGTTTTCTAGTAATTTATATAATTATAATTATTGAATAAATCGTGTGACATGAGATTTAATTATATTTACTACGTAATTGAATCTGAATATTTTTTTGGAATTATCGTGAAAATATTATTTGGACTATTTGATGGAAATACTGAAAATGTGGTGGATTTTGTGAAATGAGATATGATGGTTGAGAGTTGGGTTTGATATGATGGCTGAGAGTCGGGTTTGATATGATGGCTGAGAGTCGGGTTCGATATGACGACTAAGAGTTGGGTTTGATATGACGATTGAGAACCGGGTTTGATATGACGACTGAGTGCTGAGTTTGATTTGACAATTATACTAAAATACGAAAAAGAGAATTTTGTTACAATTTTATTACTTAAATTGCATTATATGGTTTAAGAACCCTGAGGACCAGTTGTGATGAGAGCATGATACCGTAACTAGTATTTGAGATAGTGCAACCATACTGTTTTAAATAGAAGTGTTGGTAATGAAAAGTCGATTTAGTCACGGAAGGGTTGTGTACCTGTAACACCCCGACCCCGAGGGGCCTGGGATATTAACTTTTTACTACTCATTTACAGCGGAAGCAAATAAACTCAATTTTTATTACACCAGAGCGCTAATTATTCATGTTACAATCACTTATTCCAAAAGAAGAAAAATTACACAAACATAAATATCTGAAACCATACTAATATTTCTAATCAATCTTTATTTTTCTAATCCCCACCCGCATGCTTGCTAAGCCTGATTTCCGACATGTCCTTCAGAGTTATCTGAAATAAAATATGATTGGGGTGAGACGACGCTCAGTAAGTAAATAAGATTATTATTAGTGTGTGGCCAAAATGAGTTTTTAAAGAATTTCGTAAAACAATATTTAATACTATAACTTCAAGACTGCTTTTAGAATAAACATAAATTTAAAAATTTCTGCATAAAACTTTTGTCATAAATTTCAATAATAAATTTTTACAATCATATACTATAACTGCTAAATTAAACTTTTAACTTTAAAACTGTAAAAATATTTAATGATAAACATACATATACTTTTCCTTATACATTTTCCTTAGATCGTCATTTAAGCACCAAAATGATCATTTTCACGTAAACTTACACTTTTCCTTCAAATCATCAGTAACTTTGTACACGTAATTAAATATGTATAAACATATATTATAAAAACCACCCTTAAGCCTGTTTGCCGTAAGTCATGTTTACCCCCATGACTGGGTTGTGCGGTCCGAAGACTGGACTTGGCTGGCTGGCCGACCAAACTAAATCAACGTACGTAAACTTTAAGTGAGATTTTCCTTATTAAGTCCTGGTCCGGAACCAGGTGTGCACTCAGGAGAAATCCACTAACATAAATAACCACTCTGTAAATAGTGTGGGTGTACTCTGATCCGTATAAACTTTAAGCTGCGGTACCGAGCATCTGTAACTTTGAACTTTCGTTGCCATAAGGGGTTTTAAAATCATCTTATTATAATTTATGCAATTTAAAAATAATATCGTGAAAATCTCATCTTTACTCATATTTTCATAAAAATGCAACGTACAAATAAACTCATGCCACACAATTTTTGTGTTAAATATATATATATATATATATATATATATAATTTTATTTTTGAATAGAAAGAAATGTTGAAAATTTACCCGAGGGGATTGGAACATTTTTTAACCCAAAAATAGATGCAAGTATATTAAAGATAGAACTGGTATAATTAAATATGCGTAAAAATAAACTCATGGAAATTTTGTGGAACTAACTAACATAATCAAAATTTACTTACCTTCTTCTTTTACCGCGTGCTACGAACACAATAACTATCTTTAAAAAATAAGATCGGAAAGAGTGGGTGATTGAGAACTTATTTAAAAATTCTCTCTCCACCACAATTTCTTTCACTCACTAATCCTTCTCTTCCTTGGAAAATTGTTGTGAAAAATGAAGGTTGAGAGCTCCCTATTTATAGGAAAATTTTGGAGAAGAAATGAAATTTATTAAAGTGTGGGGAGATGGGGTGAAATTAAAATTTTAAAAATTAAAGAATGGGCAAGGTATGGGTAAGGTATGGGTTGAGTGTGGGATGGGAATGGAGGCCATGTGGGAGTGCTTGCCACCATTCCCAATAAATTTTTAATTAATTACTTACCTAATTAATTAATCAATTAGTTAATTAATTATTTTATTATTTTATTATTTTATTATTTTTCTTTATCATTATTATCATTATTATTCTTATTATTATTACTTTTAAACTATTTTTAGTAATCATTTATTTTATTATTTATTTTTGAATAAGAATTAAATTTAAATTTTGAAAACTCATGTGGGCCCCACATGGTCTTGTGGGCTCCACACAACTTCGAGACCAAAATGGTTCGTACTCTTATACGATTTTATGTATCCTACATAACTTTGAGACTCGTGTAAACCTCCATACGGCTTCGGGACTCATGTGGGCTCCACACAGTCTTGTGGGCCCTGCATAGGATACCTATATTATTATTATTTTATCATATATTTTTACAAATTATATCAGTCAAAACATTATTTTATGTACTTATTTACGTATATAAATAGTGTCTTGTGGCTCCGGGACTCAAGTAGACCCCACATAGTCTTGTGGGCCCTACATATGATACCTATATTATTATTATTATATCATATATTCCTGCAAATTATGTTAGTCAAAACATTATTTTATGTATATATATACTTATTTACGTGTACAAACAGTGTCTATCCTGTTTATCCTATGAAATTCCATTTTGACTAGGCCGACCTCCAGGGAGCGACTGAGCCGCAATGGTCTCTGAGCACTCGCTAAGACAAGGTCTTTCTTAGGCATCAAATATGGAATCAAGGACCCTACAGAAAAACACTTCTATATTGATATTAACTTAATGACCATTTTTATTTTATTATAATTATGCTTTAATCGTATATATATTTTTGGGTCATCACAATCTCCCCTCCTTATAAAAATTTCGTCCTCGAAATTTGCTAATTTAAAATGAGTACTATATAATTGGTTGCGCTATTAGAAAGAGTAAATTGATTAACGATTTAACTAAGTCTTAGAATAGATTGAGGGTCAATTGGACGAAGTATTTTATTTTGAGAATTGAAGTGTGAATCGTTGGTCTAATAGAGGTTGAAATGGAAAAAAAATTCAGAAGATGTGGAAAAGGATAATTATATATATGTATATATATTATACATGTCCTATAAATAAAAAAAAAAATATACGAGATCTGGCCTTTAGAGCCTTAGATCAACGTCAACATCTATCGCAGTACTAGCGGTGTCATTGCTCACCGCCTGTGTTCTTTCTTGGCAGAGTTGACCTCTTATAATGTCGCCGGCTTGGGTCGGAAAAAGGGAGAGAACGCCTATTTGTTCGGCGAGAGAGGAAGAGCTGCTCTCTTCCCGAGTTATTGGTGGCCCGTATATGAGTCTCATTGCGAATCGGATTTCCTTGAAATGGTGAAGTAGGCCAGTATTATCCGAAACCCTTAGTGTGGTGACTGTGATATTGCCATTGTGAGGGATATGGCTCATTGGTGAGATATTAGTTGTAAGTTTCACAATCGGAATATTCTCGATAGGGAAGAGGGTTGGAGGAATGGCAGGGGCACTGCTCGGGTCAGTAGTGGCGGAGGAGGTAATATGGAGAATTGTTGGGGCAGTAGTTGAGATAGTGGCTTCTCCAACTGATCCCTGCCTACGCCTACGGTTCTCAAACCAAAAACGTATATTTTTCGGCTCGATTGAACCATACCGTCGGAGTTGTGCTGCAAGCAAGATAGTCTGCTCCACTGAAGGGAGTTCCCCTTGACTGTTGTGGAAGACCTCCTCTAGAATCTCCAGCTGTGCCTTACTGGGTTTCCATCTTTGAATTGACGATCTAGTGCTGCTCTCAGCAACTTGGGGAGTTAGGTGATTTGGCAACATTTTCGAGTAATGAGACAACTAAGAGACAAGTTGGGAAGAGCTAATCACTACAAACCGAAATGTGATTGTTCAAGATGATAGAAAACTTGTGATGCTTAGAGTTCGAGGAGGGCGTACCCTTTTTATAAGGGGATGACCGCGTGTTGTGGAAATCGAGAGAGAGCGACGTGTGTCACGGATATCGAGCAACGCGTTTTGCACAAATCGAGAGAGAACGATATGTGTCACGAGAATCAAGAGGGGGCGACGCGTGTCATGGATATCAATCAACGCATTTTGCACAAATCGAGGGATAACGATGTGTGTCGTGAGAATCGAGAGGGGGTGACGCGTGTCACAGATATCGATTAACGCGTTTTGCACAAATCGAGGGAGAACGACGTGTGTCACAAGAATCGAGAGAAAGCGACGCGTGTCACAGATATTGAGCAACGCGTTTTGCACAAATCGAGGGATAGCGACATGTGTCGCGGAAATTGAGCGAGTGACACGTATTGCAAAATTTGCAAACTTTAGGTTCTTTTTATGTTTTTACATCTTTATTAATGCTTTAACTATAATTAATTTCATTCTTAGATCACCACTTGGGTGGATGGCCTAGTGGTAAGGAACCGGCCGTGCATCCATGTGATCGCGGGTTCGAGTCCCCACTATGCCCAAGTGGTCCCATGCCCTGACCTTGCTTCGGGGGTAAGTGAGCTATAGCCGATGATTTCCACCCATGAGGCCCCCTTTTTTTTTTTATAACTGCAAGAGTACCCCTTATATATATATGTATATATATATTCCATTAACATTAGTATTATTATTATTATTATTATTAGATCAAATAAATGTTGGGCATGTTTAGCTGATTGATGATTTGACATTGGTTAGTTATTTGAAGGAAATTAGTAAATTTTTATATTGCTTTCATTAAAAAATATATATATATTTTTTTTATATAGAAAATTTTAAGTTGTATTAACTTTTATAAATTTATACAAAATTAAAGATTTCATCAAAATTTGTACTCCTAAATTAAACTTGGATACTTGATGGAAATTGAATATGTAATGGGAAAAAAAATAGATATACATATTTAACTTGCACATGCTAAGGGATTATATATATATTGAATTTAAATATAATAAGTAATATTTAATGATATTTAATTCCTTATATACTAATACAAAATAAAAATTAAAGATTTTGTCAAAATATATATTCCTAAATTAAGCTTGAATGTTTTGTTGATAACTGAATATGTAATGTAAAAATACATATTCATATCCAACTTATACATGCAAAGAAATTTTGGGTAAATTCAGATTTCATAATAGACCGTTTGTTCATATCTATTTGTATGTGTAGCACTTCTAAATTCAGTAGGGTCTAATAGGTTATTTTTTATAAATTTAGTAAAAATAATAACAGTAAAAATAATTAAATCTCAGATATTATTATTATATTTATATATAAAAAAAATTTAAATTATTAATGCATTTGACAATTAATTATAAATCATTAATATGGGTACGTGTTTCTACAAACATAAATAACATATTTAAATTAATTAACGTGTCTTCACTAATACTACTATTTTTCTTAGAGAATTTATAATTATTACCTGTCATCGGGAGCCTTCACGTAAATCTCATTTCCTCCAATGCTACTATCTTTAGGATCCATTCTTAAATAATGATCAAATGTTATTTTAAAATTATAAATCTATTATTAACGTATAATAATATAACAAACTGAAATAAATATTCTAAACTACCCAATCCTACCCAAATCATATTTTATACATATGCCCTGATAAAATTTGTATATTAGATTATACAGAACCTATATCCTATGCTCTGGTAAAATTATTTCTTTAAAGTCTACAGAACCTATAACCTATTGCTCTGATACCAAATGTAACACCCCGACCCCGAGGGGCCTGGGATATTAACTTTTTACTACTCATTTACAGCGGAAGCAAATAAACTCAATTTTTATTATACCAGAGCGCTAATTATTCATGTTACAATCACTTATTCCAAAAGAAGAAAAATTACACAAACATAAATATCTGAAACCATACTAATATTTCTAATCAATCTTTATTTTTCTAATCCCCACCCGCATGCTTGCTAAGCCTGATTTCCGACATGTCCTTCAGAGTTATCTGAAATAAAATATGATTGGGGTGAGACGACGCTCAGTAAGTAAATAAGATTATTATTAGTGTGTGGCCAAAATGAGTTTTTAAAGAATTTCGTAAAACAATATTTAATACTATAACTTCAAGACTGCTTTTAGAATAAACATAAATTTAAAAATTTCTGCATAAAACTTTTGTCATAAATTTCAATAATAAATTTTTACAATCATATACTATAACTGCTAAATTAAACTTTTAACTTTAAAACTGTAAAAATATTTAATGATAAACATACATATACTTTTCCTTATACATTTTCCTTAGATCGTCATTTAAGCACCAAAATGATCATTTTCACGTAAACTTACACTTTTCCTTCAAATCATCAGTAACTTTGTACACGTAATTAAATATGTATAAACATATATTATAAAAACCACCCTTAAGCCTGTTTGCCGTAAGTCATGTTTACCCCCATGACTGGGTTGTGCGGTCCGAAGACTGGACTTGGCTGGCTGGCCGACCAAACTAAATCAACGTACGTAAACTTTAAGTGAGATTTTCCTTATTAAGTCCTGGTCCGGAACCAGGTGTGCACTCAGGAGAAATCCACTAACATAAATAACCACTCTGTAAATAGTGTGGGTGTACTCTGATCCGTATAAACTTTAAGCTGCGGTACCGAGCATCTGTAACTTTGAACTTTCGTTGCCATAAGGGGTTTTAAAATCATCTTATTATAATTTATGCAATTTAAAAATAATATCGTGAAAATCTCATCTTTACTCATATTTTCATAAAAATGCAACGTACAAATAAACTCATGCCACACAATTTTTGTGTTAAATATATATATATATATATATATATATAATTTTATTTTTGAATAGAAAGAAATGTTGAAAATTTACCCGAGGGGATTGGAACATTTTTTAACCCAAAAATAGATGCAAGTATATTAAAGATAGAACTAGTATAATTAAATATGCGTAAAAATAAACTCATGGAAATTTTGTGGAACTAACAAACATAATCAAAATTTACTTACCTTCTTCTTTTACCGCGTGCTACGAACACAATAACTATCTTTAAAAAATAAGATCGGAAAGAGTGGGTGATTGAGAACTTATTTAAAAATTCTCTCTCCACCACAATTTCTTTCACTCACTAATCCTTCTCTTCCTTGGAAAATTGTTGTGAAAAATGAAGGTTGAGAGCTCCCTATTTATAGGAAAATTTTGGGGAAGAAATGAAATTTATAAAAGTGTGGGGAGATGGGGTGAAATTAAAATTTTAAAAATTAAAGAATGGGCAAGGTATGGGTAAGGTATGGGTTGAGTGTGGGATGGGAATGGAGGCCATGTGGGAGTGCTTGCCACCATTCCCAATAAATTTTTAATTAATTACTTACCTAATTAATTAATCAATTAATTAACTAATTGATTAATTATTTTATTATTTATTATTTTTCTTTATCATTATTATCATTATTATTCTTATTATTATTACTTTTAAACTATTTTTAGTAATCATTTATTTTATTATTTATTTTTGAATAAGAATTAAATTTAAATTTTGAAAACTCATGTGGGCCCCATATGGTCTTGTGGGCTCCACACAACTTCGAGACCAAAATGGTTTGTACGTAACTCCAATAACTCTTATACGATTTTATGTATCCTACATAACTTTGAGACTCGTGTAAACCTCCATACGGCTTCGGGACTCATGTGGGCCCCACACAGTCTTGTGGGCCCCGCATAGGATACCTATATTATTATTATTTTATCATATATTTTTACAAATTATATCAGTCAAAACATTATTTTATGTACTTATTTACGTATATAAATAGTGTCTTGTGGCTCCGGGACTCAAGTAGACCCCACATAGTCTTGTGGGCCCCACATATGATACCTATATTATTATTATTGTATCATATATTCCTGCAAATTATGTTAGTCAAAACATTATTTTATGTATATATATACTTATTTACGTGTACAAACAGTGTCTATCCTGTTTATCCTATGAAATTTCATTTTGACTAGGCCGACCTCCAGGGAGCGACTGAGCCGCAATGGTCTCTGAGCACTCGCTAAGACAAGGTCTTTCTTAGGCATCAAATATGGAATCAAGGACCCTACAGAAAAACACTTCTATATTGATATTAACTTAATGACCATTTTTATTTTATTATAATCATGCTTTAATCGTATATATATTTTTGGGTCATCACAGTACCCCTCTAGAGTCTAGACCAGGATGGGTAGGCAAATCGGACTTGTAGACATAAAGTTTGACTAGCCTGGTGGTAGGCCAACCAAGGCTAGATCCAGTCTTCAAACCGCACAACCCGATCATGAGGGTTTATACATGATGATGTTGTATGTCCAAAAGGAGGTTTCTTCTATGCATATATGTAAATTTATGTAAATGATATTATTTATTCAACTGATTATATTGCGAAGAAAATGTGTATTTCCAACTTTATAGGTATGAGTTATAGTTTGCATGTAAAAGTTATTTATAGTAAAGTATTAAATGTATTTTATATTGTGGTATTACATGTAATTGGGACGAAGTAAACTCTCTGCCCAGGGGCTTGCTAAGTAAGGCGAGTGCCCTGATAGGTATCAGTTGTAGCCATGCCCAAATTAAATGGGTAAGGTTATATAAGGTATCAGAGTAAAGGGACGCTATATGTTATGGGCTTGTAATCTTCTCAATTTTTGGGAACGCTCGCTTATAAATAATAATATATGTGTGAGTATAGTCTATCAATGTATTAACAATTGTTGTTGTTGATTAACATATGGTTATATTTTGTATACACTAAAATCATTGGCCACACACTGATGATAATTTATTCCGTCTTACTGAGAAATGTCCCACCCCATCATGATCAATTATTTTTCAAATGCCTTGTGGAGTATGACAGGAATCAGAGTGGTGCAGTGGAAGCGTGGGTGGGACTAGATAGAGAAGTTTAGATTAATTGTCAAATTTGTTATTTGTGGTTTATCTTAGAATTTCAAAGATGTATTAACTTTGTTATTGGAGATATTCTTGTAATAAAAAGTTTGAAAACCAAGGTGTAGTCCCAAGAGGGGGGTGAATGGGGTTATTAAAATTTCTTTTAAATCTTTTTATGAATTCTTAACCTTTTGATGATTTATCAAACCATTAGAAAAAGCTTATTTCTTCATTCAATCTACAACCACAAAAACTTAAATAAACACGCAGTCCTCAAAATCAATATTCAATCTAACCAATCAACCACAATATCCAAACCAAGATATAAGATTCAGCTTATTACAAGTATTCAGCTATATGATTTCAATTCAACCTCTTAAAGTAAAGATTAATAATTCAAGTTTGTTGATGTAAAGCCCTATATTAATGATTTTGCTTTCTCAAAATGAATTGCAATATAAAATCCAAGAATTTAGACTTTAAACAAATTCTCAGTTAATAAGTCTTGGGTGTTGAATCAACCAACGTACTCCTTTATAGTTTCTGCAACTGATTGATCAACCAACATACTCCCTTTTGGTTTCCACAATCCCAAAAACAATTAAGTTTAAATTTATTTAATATCTAATCTACGTAGTGTACATGATTAAGGAATTTAAAACATCCACGTAGTTTATATATGCTGAAAATAAAGAGAGTAAGGGAAAGAGAGTGATACCGAGTTTTTACGAGGTTTGGCTTATCCCCAGCCTACGTCCTCGCCTTTAGAAAACCACCAAAAGATTCCACTAAACCAGTTCCTTTTCGGGTGGAACAATACCGTTACACACTCCTTCAGTAGGCTAGAACCCGCCTCTCCAAGTGATACCCCTCATTCTGTCACTCCTTTAATTAGGCTAGAGTTGTATCTCTCCAAGCGATACCTCACGTTTGGTCAACGATCCAAACACCTCGAATTGTCCAAGAACTATAAAAAAAAAAATGAAGTAAACACTGCGCACAAGAACACTCTCAAACAGAACAGATTAGTACAAATTTAGCACTATGTACTTCAAGAATATAAATATCAAGATGAAATAGAATTGAAGCTCAAGTATAAAGATCACCAAGGGTTCTTTAGTGATTGAGAAAACGCAGTGTTAGAACCGTATATTGATGTTTCAGCAGCAATTCAAAAGGTATCTCCTAGATGAAATGTGAGCAATAGAGAACTTTGAGAGAGATTGAGAGTTTGAGTACAAGAATGTTGTGTGATTGCTTTTGTTTTTAATCTCTTGGGATTAAGGTAGTATTTATAGACTTTTTAGGATTAGTTTTCTTGTCCCCAAGTTACTTAGAGTGTCCACCTAGTTTTTATAACGTTTATATTTGGAAAACTAATTTTTAGAATTTTCCCGTTGAAGTTTAAAAATTTAAAATCCTGTGGAGTTAGTCTGTTGGAATGGCGACTAGGTTGTTTATTTCATAGTGTCAGTCAGCTGGACAGGCGGCTAAGACCCTTCTGTCTGCCAGAAATAAGTTCCATTAATTTTTCAATCAACTGGCTCAACCATATTCAAAATGATTAGTCGACTAGCCTTGTCAGTCGACTGACTGATCTCAGTTCAAAATGTCAATCGGCTAAGTAGGTTTATTAATTCTTGGTGTTTGTCGGTCGACTGACCAATCTTAGTGTGTTCTGGTCAGTCAACTGACCAGTTCCATTTTCTGAAAAACTTTCATTTTTTATTTTTAAACCTTTTTTTATTTGACAGACTTAAATGTGACTTGTCAAAAACATTTTCAAGTTGTTTTCAAAAATGGTCTCTAAGTCTATAATGCATCCTAATGAGTTTCAAAAATATTTTAAAAGATATTTAAAATATGAAGTACTTACATAAAGACTTCTTATGACTTTAGACATTCTAAGTGCTTGAGTCTTCATGCTTGTCTTTTGAGCTCTCTCGCTTTGCTTTTCTTTGGCTCTCTTGCTTTGCTTTTTTTTAGCTTTCTTGTCTTCAAGCTTTAATATACTTTTAAGCTTTCTCTCATATTCTTCAAGTTTTAATATATCATCTTGAAATCCATACTAACTTCATATGATCATCATTCTTTGAAGTATAAGCTTGCAATGGATCCTTGATCTTGCACTTACATGCTTGATCCTTGTGAGCCCTGAAATATCATTACTCAACCAAATATGTTACATTTCTCTTGTTTGTTAGCATCAAAACAAGATGTTAAGTCTTGTAAAGCCAAGAATCTCCCCCTTTTTTATGATGACAAATAAGGAGCAAAAATGTGAGTAAGCCTTAAAAGGACTCTCTCTTACAATAAGCATCATCTTGACAATATTTGTAATTTCAAGATCCATATTCATTTTACTAATTTTAATATCATACAATATCATGCTCATCACGTCATTCAAGTTCAAAAGACTCCCCTTTGTTATACATATATCATGTTTTTAATACTATGTTCAATTTTTACTCAAAACTTCTCCCCCTTTTGATATCAATCAAAAAGAGTAGGATATAAAAAATAAATCATATTTTGAGCATATGAATACCAATCATGCATATCAAGCATATGATACCAATTGAGATTTTCATTAATTCTAATACCAATTGAACTTTTGAATTTGTGATACCAATTGAAAACATTAAAGAATAATACTAATTGAAAATTTATGAAACCAATTGAAAAATAATTCTTGATACTAATTTAAAAATTAGGGAAAATCATAATACAAGCAATGAGTCTGGGAATAAGAGATGGCAAATTTCGAGAACGAAATTTTTGTAAGGAGGGGAGATTGTAAGAACTCAAAATATAAAAAATAGGTTTAAATATTAAAAGAGGGGAAAAATTGGAAATTCCAGGTCAAAGGGCTATAAAAGGAAATTTCCTTTGCTTCCTCATTAAGAAATCTCAAATATCTATCTTTCTTTCTCTCTCTCTCTCTCTCTCTCTCTCCTCTCTCTCTCTCTCTCTCTCTCTCTCTCTCAACCTCTCCCTACTCCTTCTCTTTAGAATTCTTCGTCGATCGTTGACGGAATCGGGAAACGGAAGCTACCACGAGGATCGTGGAAGGATTCTCTACAACTTCTACGGATCGGAATCTCGTTTCAGAGATTTTCGGGTTTTGGCGTAAAATCGAGGTAAGACTCGGTTTTCAATTCTAATCCGGTAGATTTGTAGGTAACTGTCTTGTGAACATATTATGTACTGTGATTTGTAGGTTCTGGAACTCAGTTCGCTGTTTAGGGACCTTGGAGTTCGGGATTTGCTTACGGGGTTAAGGTAAGGGGAACTATGTTTATATTGGTTATTTTGGAAATTAGACTCAGTGGAACTGTGGTCCACGATCCTATGTGTGTTTTGGTTACTCATTTGGGGGGATCTAACGAGGAAAACTATGGGTTTTTCATTATTACAGTTTTGGAAAAAAGGGGGCGACGGGCTGAATCCCGAGTTTTGTTGAAAACCGAGTATATGTGTGATTTATACTGTGATATTGGGATGACCGTGCCTTGAATTTGTTTAAACTGTATTTGTTTGAAAAACCATGATTTAGATTACCAAATGAGTGTGGTTTGTTTGGTTATATGAGCATACATGTGTGTGTGATATGTTGAAATGCTAGTAAGAACACGGTTATGAAATTATTCCAGGTATTGAGAGTGTCCGGATCTATATCTAAGGGTGTGATCCTATTCCATTAGATCAGGCCGAAGCGTGTGGATCCACCAGTTTAGCGCTGGTACGATGCCATGGGAGTCGGGGACTAGCCATATGCCGATGGTGCCGTGTTTGCGGGTTGGCTACGGGCCAACGTCGTATGTCGCGGGCCGGCTTCAGGCCAAAGAGTGTGACGACACTGAGGATTACTGATCATGTGTATGTATTGTGACAGGACTGCGTATAAATGGTCGTCGTATGTGTGCGTGTATGCACTGTATAAATTAGTACTAGAATGCATTTAACTGCGTGTATGTTGTATCATGATAACACTCAAATGCCACACACCGATATAACCTGTATTCTTCCTTATTGAGAGGTGTCTCACCCCTACTGCACGTATATTTTTACAAATCCTTCGGGTAACCGGAACTAGTGTCCTGGAGTAGGGAGCGTAGTGGCCGGTGTACTGCGTAGCGCTTGGGTAAGTGCTAGGACTATAGTTTTGTTGGGTTGCCATTTTGAGTTGTATCTGGGCACCCAATTTGTACGTTTTGTTAGAGCCATGTTCTGTTTTTGTATAGACTCTGGTATGGTACTGCATATATGTATATAGATGACTTTTTTTCGCTGCATATATGTTGTGATTGGATGTGTTTAGGGTGCATGAGAACCCCACGGGGTCGGACCCTCATCCAGTGTACTGTATCTTTTGATGATTTGTATGATACAAGGACAAGTAAGATTATATTTTCACCCTTGGGTACCATTTCCGGGTTCAGGGCGTGACATATTTTGTCTGATACAGGGACATGTTAGATTACTTATTCACCCCTGGGTCCCATTACTGGGTTCAGGTCGTGACAGAAAGTTTCTAAGTATCTTCCTACACCTCATAGTAGATCCAGTAGGCGTGGCAACAGACAACTCAATAATACATATATACATATTTCCAATAAATCAACTCTATTTATTTGAACACACATACTCGTAATTTTCTAAATTATAATTTACCTGGGTCTTAGAAATTTTCATTAGGGTCCCCAACTCATGTCTGCAGGGTCCCAAAAACACCCTAGTCCTGAAAATATAATACCCTAATTTATTTCACTAAACTCCAGTATATTCTCATATTACTCAAAATCTAAACTCAAATAAGCTTAATAAAATTGAAAATACCCAAATAATCTACTTACCCTAATTTTAGGACGGTTCCCAAACTTCTCAAATCAACATTTCGCTTTGGCTATGTTGTAGAGAATCTCCCCAGGATCACTGTGGTAGCTTTCGATCGTCGAACCAAGGAGGGACGGAGCTGAAAACTTAGAGAGAAGTGAGAGAACACGTTTTCTAGAGAGGGAGAAAAGATTTGCGCCTGAAATTCCCGCAGAAAAATGTCGCCTCGTCGACAAGTTCATGTGGACCAGCTTTTTATATAAGGCTGAAAATCATTTTTCTGCGGGAATTTCAGGCACAAATCTTTTCTCCCTCTCTAGAAAACGTGTTCTCTCACTTCTTTCAATGAAAGGATCTCGTCGACGAACACCATCTCCTCGTCAACGAGTTTCAGACCCTAGAACATGCATCTCGGTAATTCTCGTCGATGAGACGCACATCCCCATCGGTGAGCCCAAGAGTCTGCTCGTTGACGAGCACTTCCACACTCGTCGACGAGGCCCTACTGCACCCTCTTGTAAAAATTCCTTTTTCTCCCTTTTATTTAATTATTTAATTACTATAATTCTTCAGGTCTCTACAAAAACCCTAACCTTAAACTTAGGTGTTTCCAAATGAAGCCTTCAAACAACAAATTGAAAGGCACACTAAACTTTTTTATCAATCAAACAAACTCTTTGATCAAAAAAATTAATTTAAAATTTGTGAACAAAGCAAATGGTGGATTTGTGTCTTACCCCATCTCCTCTAGTTTATATAGCTACTCCTCAACGGTTAGGCAGCCTACGGACGAGCAACAGTCATCTGCAACCTGCAACACATCCGGCCTCTGCCTCAGCAGCGGTAACTTGCTCTGCTCCTCCCCGTCTCTCTGCAAAGCATGCGTAGGAGGACCTACTCTCTGTTCGCAAACAAAATGGAAGGAGGAAGGGTTCTGTAAGGGATGAAGCAATTCTCGTTGGATGAACCAGCGAGATTTTCCATGCGTCCAATGCCAGCTGGATGGGCAATTAGTATTCCGAAGCAAATCTCGCTAGACGAACCAGCGAGATTTGCCACGCATCTAGCGCCGGATGGTTGAGCGATTAGTGTTCCCAAGAAAATCTTGCTGGATGAACTAACGAAATTTGCTACGCGTCCACAACAGCATCCTCATCCACAGTAAATCTCGTTACTTGGTCCAGCGAAATTTGTTTAAATATCGTTGGACCGAGTAGCGAGATTACGTCAAAGTCATTTTGGAAAATACTTCCTAGAATAGGGTATTATTTAATATATATTTTTTTAAAAAGAGTTAAACTAGGAAAAAAACTCTTTTTTTCCCCACATGGCTTTGTTTTTCATATAACTTGAAATTTTCTTAATTTGTTTCTTTTTGGGACTCCTTTTTTTTCCTCATGACGTTGTTAATTTATTTACAAAATGAAAGAGCATGGGGGAGAAACTTGGTGGTCAAAAAATTAACAAGTAATATATACAAATGGCTTCAATGCTAACATCATGTTTGGTTATTGAAATCATTTTGGTTTGCGGATGGAATGAGAATAGAAAATTAATGTGAAAATTTAAATGAGGCGCATGTATACATGAAAAATCAAGTGATAAATTTGATTTCACTCCCCTCGATTCCATTTCATTCTTAGATAATATATAGTAAATATGAATGTAATTGATTGTGTTAGGAATATAGTACAAATATAACAAAAAAACTTAAACACAAATAAAACACCAACACAATTTACAATTAGTTTGATACATGGATATCTCGCTCTCTTTAAGGAGATTTAGGTCCTCTGCGATTTTTTTCAACTTAACCTATGAATTGATGCAGTAGAACTTCACTTTGACTTGTCTCTCCCAGAATACAACAGCTCAATTTGAATCATACGACTCTCTTTAATTCTATACAAATCAAAGAATCCAAAGTTACACAGAGAATACATTTCTTAAATTATCAAACTCTCTATGCTTGGATGATAGAATAGTATAATAAAAGTGATATGAAAAGAATTATCTATAATGACTATGCTTTAGAGTCCACCGTTTAGTGTATTCATAGGTGGATATGACGTAAAAATAAGCTAAAAGTTAAAAAAAAAAAATTCAATTAATAAATATCTAATACATGTTTTTTTTTTCTATAATTCAATTAAATAAAAGTTTGACCCTGCTGTATATGTCATTTCCAAAATGTTTAATAAGTTTGATAATATTATATTAAAATAAATTGACCAAATTTACTGTTAAAGTATATTTCATTCAATCAATTTGATAATATAATATTAAAATAAACTATGAGAAGATGCCATTTTGACCCTTGTCTTGATTAATTTTTATATTCCTGCAAGAAACATACATGCCCCACAGCCTTTTCATTTATATGCTAACTCAAGGGAATGAAGGAATGTCCTGTAGTTCATGCCATAGTATGCCATTGATGACTCTTCTTACCAGTCAACCCTCACCTCCCCAAAACAAATTTATTAATTAATTAGAAACTACGTACACAATAAATGAGAAGGATCACCACTGGGCTTACTGTTCTGGCAGCCGGCCAGTTAAAATTTTTCCGTTCATGATGCAGTGAGTGATCGAGTAGACATCAACGCGGCCACGGCGGTGGTGGGAGGCAACATTAATAATGACGACAGTTCGTTTTGTCGCAGGCTATGCGTACTGAGGTGGGTTTGGTTTGGCTTTGCAGGGTGGAGGCCAGGCGACTGGGCGAGGGGCGTCGCTGCTTGACACTGGGCCAGTTAATCACCAGCGCTACTCAGACGAGAGCTAGAGCTATTGGCGGAGAGAAGGGGAAGCTAGCTAGCTAGTCCGGATGTCAATAATGACAGTTCTGTTGACAACTGGTTTGGTGGATTAATTGGTACAATATTGGAATGTTGGATATGCAGGTAGTTGGGTCTCGACTCTCAAGGCCCGGAAAATTTATGTCATTTTAAAAATAAATAAATAAATAAATATATATATATGTCTAATTTCAACAGGGTTTTGAATTGTTCTCTTTACGTAGTCGTCCTCTTGAATCTTGATCCTCTCTATTTTTTAAAATTTATTATTGAACAAATGATGATATAAACTATTGAATTAGTACAACAACAACAAAATCAAACCTTACTCCCACTAAGTGAGGTCGGTTATATGAATCATTTTTCTCCAATTTATGCGATCATGGACCATTTCTTTTGATAGATTCAAAGATATTAAATCCTTACTTATTATCTCCTCCCAAGTTATTTTAGGTCTATCCCTACCCCTTCTACTGCCCCCCACAGTAACTAAGTCACTCTTCCTCACAGGTGCACTATAAGGCCTACGTTGCAAGTGTCCATCCCATCTAAGTCGTCCTTCCCTTATCTTATCTTCTATAGGAGTTACACCTAACTTACCACGAATATGTTCATTCCTTAATTTATCTTTCAATGTTATACCACTCATCCATCTAAGCATCCTCATCTCGGCAACTTTTACTTGTTAGATATTATGTTTTTTCGTCGCCCAACATTCTGATCCATATAGCATAACTGGTCTTATAGCTGTCCTATAAAACTTCCCTTTCAATTTTAAGGGTAGTCTACGATCACATAGAACACTTGAAGAACTTCTCCATTTTACCCAACCTGCTTTAACTCTATGCATTACATCATCTTCAATTTCTCCTTCAGCTTGCATAATAGATCTAAGGTATCGAAATCTACAAGTGCTATTTATTTCTTCATCATCAAGTTTAACTTTGTCTCTAATATTCCTCCTATCATTACTAAAATTACATTTCATATATTCAGTTTTATTTCTACTTATCTTAAAGCCTCTAGATTCCAAAGCTTCTCTCCATAATTTTAACTCAGCCTCTACTCCATCCCTAGTTTCGTCAATTAATACAATATCATCTGCAAACAACATACACCATGGAACCTCCTTTTGAATACTCTTAGTCAATTGGTCCATCACTAAAGCAAAAAGATAAGGACTCAAAGCAGATCCTTGATGTACACCTATGGTAATTGGAAATTCTCTAGTTTCTCCATCTATAGTCTTTACACTAGTCATTACTCCATCGTACATATCCTTAATAACATCGGTATACCTACAACATACACCTTTTTTTTCTAAAACCCACCATAGAACTTCCCTAGGTATCCTATCATATGCTTTCTCAAGGTCAATAAATATCATATGCAAGTCCCTCTTCTTTTCCCTAAACTTTTCCATTAATCTTCTTAAAAGATAAATAGCTTCTGTGGTAAATCTCTCAGGCATAAAACCAAATTGATTTTCTGAGATCTTCGTTTCCAACCTAAATCTTTGTTCAACTATTCTTTCCCATAGTTTCACCGTATGACTCATAAGTTTAATTCCACGATAGTTATTACAATTTTGAATATCTCCTTTATTTTTGTATATAGGTATTAAAGTGCTTTTCCTCCATTCATCTGGCATTTTCTTAGTTTTTACAATTGTATTAAATAAATTAGTTAACCATATAATTCCGTTATCACCCAAGCATTTCTAAACTTCAATTGGGATGTTATCTGGTCCCATAGCTTTCCCATTTTTCATCTTTTTTAGTGCAAACTTAACTTCGTTAACTCTATTTTTTCGAATAAATCTTATATTTTTAGTCTTTTCCTCATTTGACAATTCTAAATTTAAGCCTTTTATTTGGTTTTCGTTAAACAACTTACTAAAGTAACTTCGCCATCTTTCTTTAATATCTTCGTCCTTAAACAAGACAATATCATCCTCACTTTTTATACATTTTACATTTCCTAAGTCTTTGTTCTTCCTTTCTCTAGCTTTAGCAAGTTTAAATATATCTCTTTCCCCTTCTTTTGTACCTAATCTATCATACAAACTATTAAATGATCTATATTTAGCTTCACTAACGGCCCTTTTTGCATCTTTTCTTGCCTCCTTATATTTTTCAAAGTTATCGCTGTTTCTACATTTTTACCACGTTTTATACCAAATTCTTTTTGTCTTTATGATTTTTTGTACATCTTTATCCCACCACCAACTTTCTTTGCTATTTGAGAATCTTCCCCTTGATTCGCCTAAAATCTCTTTTGCTATCTTTTTAATAGAGCTAGCTAATCTATTCCAAAGAGTATTTGAATCTATCCCATCCTCTAAGGTCCAATCCCCATCTTTGATCATTTTATCTTTAAATTTTATTATATTTTCTCCTTTTAGGTTCCACCATCTAGTTCTCCTACCAAGGTTTATTTTATCATTTTTCTTCCATTTTTTAATGCATATATCTAACACTAAGACTCTATATGGATTCATGTTCATAAAAATTGAAGGTCTTGACTCTTTTACGTACCTAATTACAATTTTCTCCCTTTTAAAAAATTAACCTTTTTCTTTAAAAAAAAAAAAAAAAAAAACATAAGAACAAGGTTGTGCTTATAGCTATATATAAAGTTTTGCTTGCTTGTGAAAAAAAAAATTCTAAATTTTACTTTTTGTATTGTGAAGAGTAAAAGATAATTTTGATTCAATATTTTAAAATTTTACATATAAGGTTTGAATTTTTTTTTCTTAGATTAACAAAGAGACATGAACCTTAATTTTTATTTTTATTTTCACATTTACAAGAAAAGACAAGTCCAGCGGGAGTTATAAGTATACCTTAAAATTAAGGCATTATATTAAGTTTGTAAAATTTTAAGATCTTGAGAGAAATTTCCTATTTTCTTTAATCAAATTTTAGGAAGATATGTGAAAATTTTAAGATTTTAAAAAAGAATCATGTTTATTTTTTTCATTAAATCTCAAAAGAACTCAAACCCCGCAAAGAAAATTAAGGAGTAACATATATTTTTCAATGTAACATATATTATTATGCTTGGTATAAATTTTAAAATATATTCCTTTTCTTTTTTCTTTTTTTTCTTTTCTACTTAACTTTAAAATAAGTTAAGTCACCAACTTGAACCAACCCACCTAATATTCAAGCCAACCCAAATTGACAAGATGGGATGGATTGAAATTTCAAGTCCACCCAGATCCATGAATACCCCTATTTTTATTATTATTATTATTATTATTATTATTATTATTATTATCAAAGCTATATGTAAAAGCAACACTAACATAATTAATTATTTGTCTAAGGAAATTATCCTCAGCATCATATACATTGCTATAAGGAGTTAAACATATGCACGTTCAACTTTTAGAATTTTTATCTTCAGTACTATAATTTTTATATTAATTGTCAAGAAAATTATTACAAAATTTAATGACAATGATGTGGCGTCTTACAATTAGTTGACCTTTTCACATCCAATAAATTATAACAAATCATATATATGAACGTATTACTTATGAAAATAAATCATTGGGAGGAATAACTAGAGTTTTCTATTATAAATCGTTGCAATTCATACATGCTTACGGTAATTATTAAATTAAAATTAAATTTAATCATTTAGAAAGAATCCACGACTTACAATTTATAACTATTACATAAGAAAAAAATATTTTTTTATGTAATGAATATTGATAATTTTTATTTTAAACAATAATGACCAAACTAGAATTATATTTTACCCTCCATAATGTTTTCAAATAAAAATACACTTAGATTCTATTTCCTTATGGAAAATAATTCTATTTTTTATTTAAAAATTATCGAATAATTACACAAATTTCAACTTGGCTTTCAATTTTCAAATTTTATGATATATTTTAAAAAATTTAAATGAGACACATGTATGCATGGCAAATTAAGTGATAAATTTGATTTTAATCTCCTCGATTCCATTTCATTCTTCGATAATATATAGTAAATATGAATGTAATTGAATGTGCTAGGAATATAATACAAATATAATCAAAAAAAAAAAAACTTAAACACAAATTAAACACAAACACAATTCACAATTAGATTGAGGCACAAATATCTCGCTCCTTTTAAGAAGATTTTTTTTCGACTTAACCTATGAACTGGTGCAACACAACTTCACTTTAACTTGTCTCCCCAGGGATACAATAGTCCAATTTAAATCATACAACCCTCCCTAATTCTATACAAATGAAAGAGTCCAAAGTTGTACAAAGAATACATTTCTTAAATTTCCAAAGTCTCTATACTTGGATGATAGAATAGTATGATAAAAATGATATAAAGAGAATTGTCCGTAGAGACTATGCTTTAGAGCCTATCGTTTAGTGTATTTATAGGCAAATAATTAGACCTGAAAATAAGCTAGAGTTTATATTTTGAAATTAAGAAACACAAAAAATAAAAAATATTCAATAAATAAATATCTAATATATATTGTAAAATTCAATTGAATAAAAATTCACTCCAATGTACATGTCATTTTCAAAATGATTAATATGTTTGATAATATAATTTTAAAATAAATTAACAAAATCTAATCGTAAAGTATACAACTCAAAGTCGAGGATTGATTGTAGGCCATTGATGACTCTTCTTACCAGTCCACCCTCACCCCCCCCCACCCCCCCCAAAAAAAAAAACAAATTTATTAATTAATTAGAAACTATGTACACAAGAAATGAGTAGGATCACCACTGGGCTTTACTGTTCTGGCAGCCGGCCAGTTAAAATTTTTCCGTTCATGATGCAGTGAGTGGTCGAGTAGACATCTACGCAGCCACGGCGATGGGGGGAGGCAACATTAATAATGACGACAGTTCGTTTTGTCGCAGGCTATGCGTACTGAGGTGGGTTTGGTTTGGCTTTGCAGGGTGGAGGCCAGGCGACTGGGCGAGGGGCGTCACTGCTTGACACTGGGCCAGTTAATCACCAACGTTACTCAGACGAGAGCCAGAGCTCTTGGCGGCGGGAAGGGGAAGCTAGTTAGCTAGTCCGGATGTCAATAATGACAGTTCAGTTGACAACTGGTTTGGTGGATTAATTGGTACAATATTGGAATGTTGGATATGGATTTGCAGGTGGTTGGGTCTCAAGGCCCGGAAAATTTATGTCATTTTTTTTTCAAAAAAAAATTGGTAGACTTGCATGTAGAAATTAAATGTATAGATTGATTTGACATAGGTTTTCTTATTTACATATAATTTCAACGAGGTTTTGGATTGTTCTCTTTAATAGCTAATGTGTCGTCCTAGCTATTTTTTAAAATTTATTATTGAACAAATAATGATATAAACTATTGATTAATTAATATTGGTAATTAATTAGTGTCTATTTGAAAAATATATTGTTTTAATTTGATTGTTTGATTTCTTGATATGTAGACATTATCTATGATGATTTCTATATGGATTCATGTTCATAAAAATTGAAGGTTTTAACTCATTTACGGACCTAATTATAATCTCCCCCTCTTTTAAAAACCAACCCTTTTATTCAAAAAATATATATAAAACATAAAAACAAGGTTATCCTTATAGCTATATGTATAAGGTTTTGCTTGCTTATGAAAAAAAAAAATTCTAAAATAAAAGATAATTTGGATTCAATATTTTAAAATTTTACATAAAAGGTTTTTTTTTGTTTTTTTGTTTTTGGATTAACAAAAAGACATGAACCTTAACTTTTTCACATTTTTACAGAAAAAGACAAGTCCAAGGGGAGTTATAAGTATACCTAAAAATCAAGCCTTACCCTCAGGATGTGGGTCAGGTGGTAGTACGGGCTGCGGGAGTGCCTTTCACGAGATCAGGTATTCAAATTCTTCCAAGCTCGTTTCCGCCCCTGGACTCCTGAATTTACCCTCCTTTTGAAGTTGTGGGGTCAACTTCAAAGGGGCGCAGGATTAGTCACGTAGACCATAAAACGGACGCGTGGCTACCTGGTGCGTATTCCAAAAAAAAAAAAAAAAAAAAATCAAGCCTTAGGTTAAGTTTGTAAAATTTTAAAAATTTCAGGGAAATTTTTTATTTTTTTAATCAAATTTAAGAAAAAATTTTTAAAATTTTAAAAGAGATCCGTATTACTTTTTTTCACTAAATTCCCAAAAGAACCCAAATCCTGCAAAGAAAATTGAGACGAGCGCAATTAGTATTTGTGGTTGTTTAAAGTCAAGTGACAATGCCTTTAAGAGATTACCGTACAAATACACCATATCCATAAGACTAAACCAAAAGCAAAAAAACAAAAACCCAAAAAATCTAATCTTACTTTAAAAGAGGCAGTCCTTGAACTCAGTCGGCCCAGTTGGGGGAAAACAATAGGTTATAGGACTTACCAGTCAACTTATCTACTGAACTTTATGAAGAACGGTAGATAGCAACGTACTTCAAAGTTTTGAGTCACAATCAAAGCGCAAACCCAGTCTTCTCGTAGTATTTCTGATAGAGCACATCAAGTGATGGAATGGCCAAAGACAGAAGCCACATTGGAATTGAGAAGGACACTCTCCCCATACCCACAAATTAAGTTGCCGCACATGACTTGACTCCTTTGCTTTCATTTTTGGGTAGACTTGGAGATGTTATCCTTGTAGACAGCACATTTTGTCCTTATAGATCCATTGTGTTGAAGATTTATATAAGAAAATAACAAATAGAAAAAAGGGGGAAAAAAATAAAATGAGAAAAGGAAGGCCGGATTCTCCAATTCTCCATGCTTGCCCGTGCCGCGCGCGCACACATACACAAGAGTGTTAGTTAAGAAAAATCAAAAATAAAAGCTAATTGGTATTTTAAATATGATTGTGCAATTTAAATTGGTTAATCAATTTGATTAACCACTTAATTTTAAGTTTGATTGCTCAATTTAAAATTGAATGACCAATCAAATTTAATCCAATTGCTCCCCCTAAGCCTATAAATAGAGGCCTTCTGAGAGTGAGAGCGACATGGATAGTCATATAGCTAATTGAGAGTGGCAGACGGAAAACTGAGAGTTTGAGAGAGTCTGAAAGGAAAAGTAAATTGTTGAGAGGTTGAGTTGACTGAGATCGAAGAAATCAAGGGAGATTGAAGATTGAGATTGAAGGGTTCGAATTATAGCAGAGGCTTGGAATTGAAAGGAAAGACAAAGACTTGGAAGGCAAGTGCAATAAAAAGGAATTCAACAAGCTTGAAGTGGAGAATTCAAAAATAGACGTCAGTATGGTTCGATTTTGCAAATCTCTAATAAATGTTGAATTTTGAATTTTTATAGTTAGTGTTTAAATTCAAATAATTTTCTTAGAATTTAGATCAAATTTGGAATATCCATATCCAATTTCTCAAATTTGGGTCCCAAAGACCCAAAAGCCAGGTCCATTGACCTTTGACGTATCCGCAACCCATTTGTTTAAATTCAAAATCCAATTGGGTCTGAAACAGTTTAAGCTCAAACCAGAATTCAATTAGCCAAATCCAAAGTTTAGGCAAAACCAAAGTCTAATCCAGAATTTAAGCCCAATCCAAAATTTGATTAATCCAGAGCCCAAATGGGCCTGACTTAGACTAAACCAACCAGCCCACAACCATTTCAAACCCAAATCTAACTCTAACCTAAACTTAACATTGGACTTAGCCCGAGTTAGAACTTAGGTTAATTAACCCTCAAACTCACATTGGGATCTCACAAAAATTTAAGAAAATAGGCCAAGAAAGGGAAAAAAAGAAAAAAAAAAAAAACAGAATGAAAAGGGAAAGGGACTGGAAAGAACTTATCTCTATAAATTAAGATCAATTGATGGAATTCTTGCTCTTGCTTTTTGAATAAAGACCTGCAAAAAGAAAATTAGAAAGATCAAGGAAGAGGAAAAATAGAGTGATACGAGAGAAGAAATAAAGAGATTAAGAGAAAAAATGGAGAGATATTTGCAAGGGAAAAAGAAGAGAGAGAGAGAGAGAGAGAGAGAAGTGTAGAAAAGAAGAAAGAGAAAGAAAAAAAAAAGCTTTTACATACATGTTAGTGGGACACGTGTCATCGTTCGTATAATGACACGTGGCACAACCAGGGCCACATCTTCGGGGGTGATGTGGTGCAATCTTGGCCATCCAAAATGTGTTTTCTTCGGATAATCAGATTGCTATCATGTCAACAATCTGTGTCAAATCTCCAAAATCAACTAGATATTGCCACGTGGAAAAAGATATCATACTGACGTCACCCTGTTACAGAAAATTCAAAATAAAATGAAAATAGAGAAGTTGCCACGTGGCGATAAATTAAAAAAAAATGAAGTAAAGTCATGTGTTTCCACTACTAGTAGGCACATGGCTCACTCATCCCAACTGAGTCAAACCCAATTTAGATCGGTTAAACTGGTCTAATTTTTGAATCATCAATTTATTCATTGTATTTCAAAATTTATTTTAAATTGATTTTAAAAATTAGAAAAAATAGTTTAAAAATTAAGAAAAAATAAATAGAAAATATATGAGTTGTTTTAACTCAAATAAAAAAATGGAAAATAAAAATACCAAAAAAATGAGGAAAAATATTTAAAAATCCCAAAAAATTTTAGAAAATATTTAAAAAATTTTGGAAAAATTCTATAAAATTTTTGGAAAAGTATGGGAATATTTTAAAGACTTTTTTTTTTTTTTCAAATTTGATGATTTTATTTGATTATTTTCTGTATATATTTTATTTGTGTGTGTGTGTTTCCCAATGATTAAACAAAGGGTAAAGAGATATTTCAGACCTTACATGTATTAGTCCTGAGGGGGGTTTATTCAAAAAGATCCCCTCCTTCAAAGGTCTAATTAGACATTCCTAAATCGCACCTTATTATATATTTTCTTTTAAATATTTATTTATTTTTATAAATGAGTTAATTAAAGATTATTATATTCATTTTAGGGATAATTCATGATTAATTAGATACCGTTCATAGAGCGGGTGTGTAGGGAGTACTAGTATCTTCCCCTCACATAATTGAATTCTCGATCCCAACTTTAGTAAAAGCAAACTAAGACTATTGGTTCCTTGGCATAAGATTAATTTAGAGACCAATCAAGGAGTAGTAATCAGGTGAACTAATCGCACACGTGTAAATAATAGGTTAGTGGCGATTCCATCGAACTTTCAATATTATTATTTCTCACCATTTCGGATTTTTCTCTGGGACGTTGCAACAATCCTATGGTCAAAACTTTGTTAAACTAAATTAAGTGGGTTCAATCATTTTTGTTTGTTTGTTTAATCAAGTGATGCTTAAATTAATGGATAATTGATATCTGTTTAGCTTAAAGAATTTCATTCTTTATATATTCAAAGTATATTTCTCAACCATTTTTCATCTGCGCCCAGAATTTTCTTTTATGATTTCATTTAAATTAGTCCATATCTAAAGACATTTATGTAATGCTTAGTATGTAAGAGTAAAATGAAATTAAATTAGGTAGTTGTTCTATTTCTAAAATATAAAATTCTTTATTGAGTAGGCTTTGATTATGAATAATGATAAAGGTAATAGATTTTGGTGTCTCCTTTTGAAGGTGGGGGGGGGGGGGGAGGTTTTTTTTTTTTTTTTTTCTTTTCAAGTAATGAATAGTGGGTAGCAAGGTAGCTATTAACCCTATGTTACAAATAGATATAAATAAGTTTCCACGTGATAATCTCAAAATACCCTCATGCTGTATTTAGGCGCATGAATTTCGAATCTTAAATTTAGGTTTGAGTGGATTTGAACATATTTCAGCACAATTTTGTATTACACCTTATCCAAATCCAACATAATTCTAAATCCAAAGGTTATACAAACATAGATAATAATATAATGCACTTATGGTTTGAGTTAAAATAATGATACTATGTGTTGTCTTAATATAACAATGATATGTCTTAATTCAAACTATACCCTAAAGTTCTCCAATCTTCTTGCGCAACAAGCAAAACCTTCTTCTTATTTACAAAATTCAAGTGTACCATTCCTTAAATACAAGTCATAACTCAATAGGTTACCTAACCAACTCGCCCATAATCCTATAATTATTGCTCTTAATTCAAAGATTTGATTAATTATCGAACGTCGTTGTTGGAGAGCTTAACCTAATAATTCTCCAACTCAAATCGTGTTTTAGCCTAAAAATTGATGATGTAGCAATAAATCAATTGACAATTTGGCATGCCATGTTGATTACACAAGTTAGATTTACATTATCAACTCTTTTTGAGAAATTATTACAATAGACTACCTAGACACTTTTTTCATTCGAATTCTTGGATTAATTGTTGATAATTTTCATGAGAATAGTTATTTACTCCGACCAAACTATCCATAACTTTATAAAGGATAATATGCACATATACTAAAATCTTGTTGCACGATAACCCCTCAAACTAAATTAACCACCTTCAATTACTCTTAATAGGTGCAATCCCCCTTTCGTGAGAAATCATTTGTATTTTTAATGGATTCAAGTTTTTAAATTTGTAACATTGAAATATGCATTAAAATTAATTGTGAAGATCATAGATGAAGCATAAGCTAGTACCAAACTCAAGATTACTATTGCTGGAAGCATGAGTTTCAAGCTTTAAATTTAGATTTGGATGGATTCAGACAAAATTCGATACAATTTAATATTACATTTTGTGTAAGTTCGCAAATTCAAATTTAAAGTGGGATAAATTTTTTTCCTACAATGGGCTTAGAAATCAGGACAGATTGACAGCTCAAGCATGGAGCATACTGCTGGGCTCTGATGGTCCACACCATTTACAAGATAACGGCCTCATCAATGGGCCTTAATAACTATCTCCGAAGTCCCCAAGTCTCATAAGGCCCAGCTAGAAAATTTTCTGTTTTTTACTATTATAATTTTTTTTTAGTTTTCAATAAAATAAAAAAATGTAGCATTATTATTTTTATTATTGTATCATTTTTAAGTAATATAAATTTATAGATTTATAAGTGCTTTTTTGGGAGTTTAAAAGTCAAGTCGAACAATTAAGAGAAATCTCATGTAAGATCAGATGGCAAAATTATATGTATGAGTTTTAAAAGAGTTAATATGAAATTTTAGTGGCATGTCTCAATAAAATAAGAACTCAATACTAGCTCTAACATTGGACTCTATATAAGGAGATGCACGTTAGGATTCTCTTAATTAAATTTAGTTTCTGAATTCTTTTGATTTTGTTGATTGTCTTTGAAACTTATGTTTAATTTCTCTCCTCATCGTGAGAATGCTTGTAAACTCTCTTCACTATTGATATTAAGGGAGATGTAAATAAACCTGAATTGACTCTAAAAATTAGTTGCTTAGTTATTTCACTTCATTGTAAAAACTAATAGATTTTATTTAGTTTTCAAAAATTAATTAAGTATAAATTTTACATATGTAACATAGTATTCTTCAATTAGAAAATATAGATTCACGCGTATATGCAATTACAAAATCAATTTTAAAGAACTTGGACCAATTTACGTTTTTCCTCTCTTTTAAATTAAACTTTAAAAATCTTACACGTACTGTTGGCTTTTTGAGTCCGATCCCTATTTTAATGCTAATAAACCAACAGTATCTTATGCGTGCATTTAGTGTGTGAATAGATTTTCATTTCAGCACAAACATAAGATATCGGAAAATGGAAGCCAAGACGAGACTTAAAGCGTACACACAGCTTGGCGTATCCCATGAAGAAAGAGCAAATGACGAAGACATTTATTGTATTTGTATTGCATTTAATTTATTATCTTTGGTCTGTAATAATACATGCATCTGCAATATATGGATTGTATGCTCAGATGGCCATAGAATGACCTTAGGGATTCGGTCGACCGACCATAGGTTTTTTAGGCTAAATTAAAGAGTCTTGACCTTAGATTGACTCTAGGTCCCTGCATGTAACTTTAAACTCAAATCTAAACTTAAATGCACACTTTTATTATGTTCGGTCGACCGAACCCGAACCTTCATAGAAGCTTTTATTGACCGAACCTTCCAGAGTCAAATGTTGACCATTCAATCGATCGAACCTGAACACACTAAGAACCTTCGGTCGACCGAACCTCCCTAGGGTCAAAAAGTTGACCACTTGGCCGACCGATCTCAAAATGAACGTCAATGCTCTAGTTGACCAAACTGGTACATAGGAATCTCTCAATGCCCTGGTCAACCAAACTTATAGTAGAAAAGTGACCTGGTCGACCGAACACCCAAGTTCGGTCAACTGAACTCAATCCGATCGAACTCAATCCAATCGACCAAACCTCGTAGGTTACAAAAAACGCCCTAAGTCAGACGATCGAACTTGTAGTTCAAAAATGCCCCGGTCAACCAAATTTAGTGAAATGGTCGACCGAACCTCTCGGGTTCTAAAATTTTTAAGGGCTTAAATGTAATTAACTTTTAATTAAATAATTTAAAATATACCCAGTGTGTCCCCAATGGTCATAATTTTTTTAAAATCTATAAATATCCCTTCATTACTCCCGATTAGTAACTTTGATTAACTCCAAATTTCTCTCTAATCCTTTGTTAATCAAAGTTCCCCCAAACCATTTTTATTGTAAAAATTTTTTCTTTAGGGTAAAATTTTTCAAATTAAACTCTTCAACTCTCTTTCCATCCATTCATTTCAAAATTATTTTGTAAGCGAGTATATTTATTTTGGGCAATTATTTTTGTATTCACATGCTATACTCTCACATACTAGTTATTTTTTAAAATCATTTTTGAGAGTATAGCTTGGGTTTCTCCCGATTATTTTCATGTTAAATATTTTTTAGGAGAAATTATTTATTGCATAAATATTTTCTTAAACTTAAACTCCAGATTCTCCAAATACTTTTATTTACAAAAATCTTTGTTGGAGAACATAATAATCACTTTTATATCCACATATTTTATTTGTGCAAATATTATTTAGATAAGCATCCTTACTCTATTGAGCATAAATCATATCATATTGGAGTGCATGTATTTAGAACATAAATGTGTATATTTCTACTTGTATTTTTCAGAAGCATTTTCATGTACAAAAATATTTTTCATGTACCAGTTAGGTTTAGCCCAGAATTGAACTGGGGAGTCTCAGTCCCATAAGTAAGACCGGTTCGGTTCAGTCTAAAAATTGAACTTGGGAGTCTTAGCCCCGCAAATGAGACCTGTTCGGTTTAGTCTGGAAATTGAACTTGGGTTTTCCTCACCCCCTAAGGAGAGGATGTAAAAGACTTCTACTCCGTCCGTTTAAGTGAGCAAGGTTAGTGTAATTCTTAAGGGGTATGCCCAAGGCAGGGATGTAGGCTGCTTTGGCCAAACCTCGATAACAAATATCGTGTGTCGCTCTCTCCCTATCTCATTTAAATTACTGCACTTTAAATTCAGTTTGTGTATGCCTATTTATTTATTGTCATATTTATTTGCATGCATAGATTTAAATTAAATGAAATATATTGCACACGAGTATATCTACGCTCACAGTTTAATTATTTTACATACACGTTTGTATTATGAATGAGATATAATATGTGGTGAATCGGCGTAAATGTTTAATTTAGCCAAAATATTTTAAAACCCAATTCACCCCCTTCTTGGGATCACACCAATTCCAATTGTTGGCTTTATAAGGCTTAACATCCTATTTTGATGCTAAAAAATAAGTGAAATTTAACATATTTGGTTAAGTAATGACATTTTAGGACTCAACTATAAGAAAGCAAGGTCAAGTGTTTAGAAGGATTCATGAAAGCTTATATTTCAAAGAAATATGAACAAATGAAGCTTAAAGAGTCCAAGCATGAATTTAAAGATGATCTAGTAAAACTTGAAGATTATGAGAGAATGAATATTAAAGAGGACTTGATAAAAAGCTTAAAGTATATTATAACGTGAAGACAAAATGGACACCAAGAAAGAAAGAATAGAAAAATCTGCTGAAAGCAACTTGCTTTTGAAAAGCTCTCTCTTGCTCACTCATTGAAAAAACCGAATTGCTGAATTTCTGGGTTACTAACCCATCCTACTCTGAGTTCCTACTACTGATATTTATTTAGAGAAGGGATTGGTGAATTCTATACTTGAGCTTCATCTTATTTCATCTAGATATTTAAATTATGAAGTGCATAGTGTTTTGAAGTTATACTAATCTGCTCTTTAAAAGAGTGTTCTTGTACGCAACGTTTATTTCGTATTTCTTGTAGTTCTTGGACGATTCCAGGTTGTTGGATCGTTATCCAAGTGTGGGGTATCACTTGGAGAGGTGATTACTCTAGCCTATTGAAGGAGTGCCCAAGCGTGGGGTATTGCTTGGAGAGGTGATTACTCTAGCCTATTGAAGGAGTGTGTAAGGTTTTGTTCCGCCCGGAAAGGAACAGGTATAGTAGAATCCTTAGGTGATTTGCCTAAGGTGAGGACGTAGGCTGGGGATAACCTGAACCTCGTAAAAAACATGGTGTCTCTCTCTTTCCCTTACTCTCTTTAAATTCCAACAAACATACAAACTGCATGGATGATTTAATTTCTTAATCATATATACTATGTAATTTAGAAATTAAATAAACTGAAGTTTAATTTGGTTTTGGGATTGCGGAAATCGAAAGGGAGTACGTTGGTTGATTAATACTTTGCGGAATTCTCAAAGGGAGTACGTTGATTGGTTAACACCTAAAGATAAATTAATTGAAAATTTATTTAAATTCTGAGTTATTTGGGATTTGAGTTGTTGTTTGCATTAAATCAAATTACATTCACTACAGGACTTGAAACAATCATACACACGGGACTATTAACAAAAGTTGGAATTACCAAAGTGCTGAAAATTATCTTTTCTTGAATATTTTGTTTTTGATTACTTAGATGTTGATTGGTTATGTGGATGTTTAAGTTTTTGATCACTTGTACTTGGTAAATCAATTGGTTTGGTTGATTGGTTTTAAGGATTGCTTGTTCATTTAAGTTTTTGTGGTTGTGAATTAAATAAAGAGCTAAGTTTGTGTTATGTTGTTCATAAATCATTAAGAAGTTAAGAATTCATTAAAAGATTTGAAAGAAATTTTAATAACCCAATTCACCCCCTCTTGGGATTACACCTCAACTTTCACCAACAATTGGTAACAGAGTCTCGTTCCAAAAGGCTTAACTGCTTATAGTAAAGATCACAACGGCTCAACTTTTTGGTGTATCCCAACCTTGAGGGTCAGCACTTTGCAAACCTCCATTGTTTTCACTGTATAGATTTTACTATTTGTTTATTGAAAATGATTTTTGTAAAGTCAATCGATTGGAGGTTTTGGAAAGTGTTTGGAAAAGTATTTCATATCCCATTGAAAATTATTTTTAATGCATAGTTTCCCAAACCTAGAAATGATTTGAATTTGCATGACATGTGTTCTAATGCAGATCGATTGATTGCCATGTATATTTTTATTGTGCTTTAGTTACTAATTCTTTTACAAGTTCATATTGTTTCTTAGTGCTAAGAATTTTGGGAACAATAGAATTTTGGAAAAATCAAGAGAACAAAAGTCACCACTCCGAGCTCAAACGTTTAAAGAGTAAATTGGAAAGGTATATATTTATCCTTCTTCTACTTTATCGTATATTTCATGTCATGATTCATGATGCTTATATTGTGAAAAATATTATTTGAATCATGTAAATTTATTTGTGATTGCATACCAACTTATGAGGTGCACTTAAGAAGAAAAATTTATTAATACTCATAAGCTTTTTAGAAATTGTTGTAAATAGGGGTTGCTATGCTTTGAATGCTTAAATAGTGTTTGTGCTTAATATTCTAAATCTTAGTAAACACTATTACCATGCTGAGAACCCTAAGGAAATATAGCCAATATTGAGTTTCAGTGATCATATCCAATCTTAGCTTAATATGTACATGTTATTTTAATTGGTGAACATGTGAAGCTATTGGCTATCCTCTTCGAATGGACAAAATGTTTTAATTGTAAAAAGATTCTTAATGCTATATATATGGTGATGTATAAATATCTTATATATAGCATGATTTGTGTAGCGACCTCAAAATTCTTATCATTTTTCATCATTTTTTTTTTTATATCTATACACAATAAACATTCCTATGCAGCGGAAACACAAATCATAAATCCATTTATACATAAACTGTACAATACCAAATTCTAGAATATACAGACCATACAAAAATGTCACTCCAGTATCATCTATCCCAAAAACATACACAACTCTACCAAAAACTCACCCTACAACCAGGGTGATCTGAGCTACACTCTATTCGCGAGCCTGGTCTGCTCGCCTCACTGGCTCACCTGAAAAATGTTAGAGTAATGGGGTGAGTCGACGCTTAATAAGTGAAAATATGCTATCACTAGTGTGTGACAACTAAGTTAAAGGTACTTTAAAATATAGCAACTGAACTGTAATGCAACAATCTGTAAAACATATCTTTCAAATATATCTATCTTTCTCAATTTAAAATACACTGTATCGTCTGTATTTTCTACTTTTCATACTGATAATATATCATACTATTTTCATCATATACTGTAAAACTGTAAATATATATATAACTGTGCTTTTATCCCTGAGACTCTATACGTCATGATTTGACCCCTCATGATAGGGTTGTGCGGCCCGTAGGTGGGACTCTATCTGGTCGGCCCTCTAGATAAGTCATCATACTCTACACTACCTCAGTCCGGCCAAATTGCATCCTCTCCTAAGCTCGGAACTGGCTACTACCTCTTCAAATCGGCCCCCTCAACCCAGTGTACTGGGGAACTGCATACTCTCCGAGCACGGCTGACGGTACCCACATACTATCTGAGATATGTGGTTGCACTCTATCTGTATCTAGCAACGGTACCGTGCTCTGTAATCTGTATATATCTGTGTACCTTTCCTCAGTGATCTATTACTATATACATATATGCATATATGCTCTTTTACTGTTTTCACCATATTTCCAAAATTACCGTAACGATGTCTTTATGTACTATATATATACTGTAAAATTGTATACTGCATCTGTAGCATCTGGATGCTACTATATATATACTGTAAAACTGTATACTGCATCTGTAGCATCTTGATGCTACCTCTGTATTTATGTCTGTATATTACGGTAATAGGAAACATGGCATAACAAATTGTGTATAAAGCTATGGTATAAATACTGATTTGAATAATAATGTATACATGTATCTGTATATATATATATATATATATATATATATATATCTGTTTCCTGAACTATTTATATAAAAACTATATATGCATGTACATTTCTCTGCGAATATAAATCTA
Organism: Malania oleifera; assembly: GCF_029873635.1. Lineage (NCBI taxonomy): Eukaryota > Viridiplantae > Streptophyta > Magnoliopsida > Santalales > Ximeniaceae > Malania > Malania oleifera. The sequence goes on along the minus strand of NC_080428.1, from coordinate 78,680,138 downwards.
TCTCTGTATAATCTCATATGCTGGAAAACCATATCAAATGTATATACTATCTATATATTTGTATTTAGTATAGTATGATGTTTCATAACAACTGTATAAATTCATTCTTCACATGAAAGTCTACTTAGGCCACACAAACATTTATGCTCATTTTCTATAAAAACTGTATGATAGACTAACATAAAAATATGCTTATAAAATCTCTATTAACTCTATTAAAACTCCTAGCATAGCATATTTCCCTTACCTCAACTTTAAAAAGCCCCTATAAAAATCTGACTCTATACCCGCAGAATTCTTAGATCAACCTCCTGAAAACACAATATCCGAGAACAAAATATTATTATTTTTCCGCCTATGTCATTTCTTACAAGTACCATAAAGCCAAAAACTCAATAAAAGACTTTACCCAAAATTTGGGATGAAACCCAACTTCATTTTCTCGACGATCCGCTCCGACAAACTTGTAGGGAATTCCACCAGGATGGTCATGGTAGCCTTGGATTGTCAATCCGGCGACTGGTGGGGCCGGAAACGAAGAGAGAAGGGAGAGAAAGTCGTAGAGAGAGAGAGGTTTCTTAAAAATGAAATGAATCCTGGATTCTGTATATATATATATATATAACAGGGGATTTTGTCGACGAGACCCTGTATTCGTCGACGAAATTTAGACTGCCTCAGAACCTCTCTCGGTATTTTCTCATCGATGAAGCCCTGTGTTCATCGACGAAATTCTGAAGACCTTCGTCGACGAGATCCTGTGTTCGTCGACGAAGTTTGGCAATTTTTCTAAAATTATTTTTATTTAATATTATCTCCAAAATGCAATGTCATCGACGAAGTCTACGACCTCCTTCTGTTTCTATATCTATTTTCCTCTCTCTTTAATATTTGAATATCAATATTTTTTTCTAGGTCGTTACAATTTGTCCATCACACAAATTTGGGGTTTAGGAAATTAATATTCTATATATTTTATTTTCCTAAACTCATCATTGAGCTTAAATGATAAATCATTTTCAAATGATAAAATAAATTTAAAAATTCATGAGTTTATCCCCATATTAGAAAATACTAGTTATGCCAAATGCTATTAATTGAATATATAATTCTTTGGCTGCATAACTGAGGGGGAGCAGCAATTTTACAATCCATCCAATAAGCAATAAATTATATTATACTTATCTTATCATGTTTATTGGATGACTTGCGTGATAAAATGTGTATATATCCATCCTTATTTGATGGAAAACTTACTTGTACTAATTGCCACTATCCATTACTTGCCTAATGATTATATCTTCATATGGATAGTTCATATTTTATTTGATATATTGATTGAACTCTTGAATGCATGCCTGTGTTGAATGTCTCCTGCATGACAGATGTAGTAATGTGAATTGCATGCTGGTAGTGGATATAGGTTCTCGCATGCTTAAACTAAATTTTGAATTGTTTGCTTGAACCCATCAGGTATTAAGTACATGGTAAAAATGGGAAAATGTCTAATTTTTAGACAGCATGCTACCGAAATTTCGGTAAAACTTTTCCCATAAATGAAACCATGTATTAGGATAATAATTTAATGCATGCTAAAATATTTTTGAAAGGATGAGTGAATCATGGAAGAATATTAATTTTTCATCCTTAGTAGAAGATGCATGCACATGAACATATAGGGAAATACTGCACTGGTCATATGATAAAATGCTTTAATTGATAACTTGTAAGAACCTGACCCAATAATTTCAAATTTAATAAATAAGTAAAGGATAAAAAGGTTAAATAGCAGGCTTCATCAACAAAGCCATTGTTCTCCTCGACAAAGGCCCTTACACTCTTTGTCACCAAAATTTAGAGTCTCGTTGATGAAGAGATACCGAACGAGTTGTAAAATATCAAAATAGGGTTTGTCGCCAAAGGAACCGGCTCATCGACAAAATGCTTGAAAGGTTCGTCAATGAAGGCGACGTCTCGTCAACGAATTGGACCGGGTCAAGGATCTATAAATAGGATATTTTGTTGCTTCATTGCTAAGAAAACTCAAAACCTTTCTCTCCCTCTCTCTCTCTAGAACTCGAACCTCTTTCTCTCTCTAGGGATTCAGGCTATTTGTTACCCGAATCGATGATCCGATGTTACCACATGGATCAAGAGGGGAATCTCTACGTTTGTAGCGGATCGAAATTTTGTTTCGAGGATTTTTGGGTTTTGACCCAAAATCAAGGTAAAAGTCTGATTTCATTTATGGTTCGATTGATATGTAGTAGTAGTAGTGAATATATTGAAGTATTGTTGTTCGATTTTTAGGTTTTGGGGGTCCCGCATCTTTGTTTTGGACCGATTAAGTTCGTGTTTCAGTTTGTGAGAAAGGTAAGGAGTTTCTATTTATATCAGTTGTTTTTGTAATCTAAATCGGTAAAACTGTAACTCACAATTCTGTGGATGTTTTGGTTACTTATTTGGGAAAATCTATTGGTGAAATTATGGGATTTTTGGTTTACCATTTTTGGGAAAATTAGGGGTTTCGGGTATCATCTCCGTTTTTGTTGGAAAATTTTATATTGGTATAAACTGTGATATAGAGATGACCATGTCTTTGATTATTTTAAACTGTATTTTTGGAACACTTGAATGTGATTGTATGTTTACCCAAATGAGTGTGGAATGAGATGATGAATTTGAATAATGTATTTTGTAGTAAAGCATGCCAGTTAACTACCGTAGGCTGTGGATTATTCAAATGTGATATAGGAACGTGAGTTCCAAAATGTTCCAGGTTTTGTGAAAACGCCTTGGTGGGATAATACCGATGGGAATATATCAAAGCAGGCCGAATTAAAACGCCATAGGTTGCGATATTGAACCGAGCCGGAATAAGACCGTAGGTTTTGTAGTCCGACTTTTGTCAAAGGGTGCACAATACCACCAGATCAGTTGATTTTTACCAAAGGGTATATGAACACCAGACCTGCACCGGTTCAAGACTGTGGAGGCTTATGCTATGCCAGGTTACCAGGTGCACCGTTTTTTGCCAAAGGGTGTGAAATATCACCAAACGCCATGCTTTTGCCGAAGGGTGTTAAATACCACCAAATAGTCTGGCTTAGGCCGAAGGGTGTGATGACACTAGATCGTATTGCTTTCGTATCGTATGTGTACTATAACTATATTTTTGAAAATATTGTATCGTGAAATGTATGTTTTGCTATTAAAATAACACACATGTATCCACACACTAATATAACTTGTTTCTCCCTTACTGAGAGGTGTCTCACCCCTATCATATAAATATTTTTCAGGTCTTTCGAGTAGCCGTCACTAGTGTCCTAGTGTATCAGGAGCGTGGTGGTTGGTTAGCTATGTAGGAGTACTTGTGTAAGTACTATTCTTTGGTCGGGTTGTCATTTTGGGTTTTGTAGTGTAACGACCTCAAAATTTACATCATTATATATATATATATATATATATGAACTACTCTAATACCCCCTGCTATGAAACTCGAGCCTCGAAAGGCACCGAGGTAAATCTGGATATAAATTCATACCTATGCAGCAGAAACATAATTCATACATTCATACCCATCATACAATACCAGAAATCTGTATTTCTAAACCATAACTATATAATACATCTCTCTCCAAAATACATGTCCCAAAATACAAAACCTTACACAAACTTACCCTCTAAACCAGGGTAATCAATATACTCTCTATCCGCGAGCCTAATCTGCTCGCCTAGTTGGCTCACCTGAAAAATATTAAAGTCATTGGGTGAGTCGACGCTCAGTGAGTGGAAATATGCTATTACTAGTGTGTGGCAACTAAGTTAGGAATACTTGTTTAAATAACAACTGAACTATAATACAATAGTAAATCTGTAAAGCATATCTTTCTTTTCACAATTTAAAATATATCTGCATCATCTGTATTTTTCACTCTTCATACTGCTAATATCATACCATACTCATCATACACTGTAAAACTGTATACATATACATAAATGTGCTTTATCCCTGGAACTCTGTATGTCATGATTTGACCCCTCATGATAGGGATCTGCGGCCCGTAAGCGGGACTTAATCTGGTCGGCCCTCCAGATAAGTCAATATACTCTACACTACCTCAGTCCGGTCAAACTACATCCACTCTTAAGCTCAAGACTGGCTGCTACCTCGTCAAAATGGCACCCTCCACCCAGCGAATTGGAGAGCTGCATACTCTCTGAGCACGGTCGACGGTACCAACACACTATCTGAGATATGTGGTTGCACTCTATCTGTATCTAGCAACGGTACCATGCTCTGTATTGTTTATCTGTATCTATCTGTATTCTTTCCTCAGGGATCTGATACTATATATATATACACATATATACTCTTTTACTGTTTTCGTCATATTTCCAAAATTACCATAACGCTATATTTCTGTACTATAAATACTGTAATTTCTGTATACTGTATTTGTAGCATCTTGATGCTATCTCTATATGTCTGTCTGTATACTTTATCTATATACTCTGTTTGTATACTCTGTATATTATGGTAATAGGAAACATGATATACTATAAACACTGTATATATTGTTCTGTATAAAGATGTAATATATACTGATCTGAGTAAAACTATAACATACTATTCTGGATAAATATCTGTGATATATTGATCTGTATAAAACTATAACATACTGATCTGAGTAAAATTGTAATATACTATTCTGGATAAATATCTGTAATATACTCTCTATATCCATGTAATCAGTATAGTATGATATACTGTAAAAACTATATAAGTTCTTCATCACATAAATATCTACTCAGGCCACACAAGCATTTAAAACTCATATTTTTTAAAACTGGGTAATAAGCTGGTATATACATATGAATAAAATCTCTAATAACATTATAAAAATTCCTAGCATAGCATATTTCCCTTACCTTATCTCTGAAAAGTTCCTACTGTACTCTAGCCCTATACCCGCAGGGTTCTCCGCTCAACACCCTGAAAACCACATCCCCTAGAACAAAACATCAGTATTTCTTCGTGTATTGTATTTCTTATAATTGAGGGAAAGAAAAATACCGAATAAAATGTCTTACCCTAAGATTGGAACAAAATCCAAACCAACTCCACCAACGATCAGCTCCAACAAACTTGCAGAGAACTTCGCCAAGAGCATCGTGGTGGCTTCAGATCGTCGATCCGGTGTAAAACGGACCCAGAATCGAAGAGAGAAGGAGAGAGGGACATAGAGAGAGAGAGAGAGAGAGAGAGAGAGAGAGAGAGAGAGGAGAGGGTTTCTGCGCTGAAATTTCATCAAAAATGTGGGTTTTTACTATTTATAAAGTCGGATTCATCGATGAGACACGACACCTCGTCGACGAGTCCTTTAATAATTTTGTCAATGAACTTCCTCCCTCATCGACAAATTTCAGACTGTCCCAAAAACCCTTCTCAGTATCTTCTCGTTGACGAGGCGTAGCTTCGTCGATGAGGTCCCCTTATGCGCTCGTCGACAAACTCCCTGTGTTTGTCGACGAGACCCTGTGGAAAAATCTTTCAGGTTATTATCTTCAAAGTGTAATGTTGTCGACGAAGCCTACTGCCTCCTTCTGTTTCTGTTTCCATTTTACCTCTCTTTTTATTATTTAAATACCATTATTTTTCGAGTCATTACATGTAGACACTTGTGGTATGTATTGTATTTTGGGAATTAGATCATGTTTTGTATAGACTCTGGTATGGTTTTATAAATGTATTAGGTTGAATTATTCCACTGCGTATATGATATATGTGATTGGGGATAGGGTATACGTGAACCCTATGGGGTTGGACCCTTGCATTGTATGGTATCATGGACGATTGTATGATACAGGGACAAGTTAGGTTACTAAATCACACCCTAGGCCCATTTCCGAGTTCGGGGCGTGACATAACTAATGTAGTTGCATCCTTTCCTAGGATGCACAGTAATTGCATAGGTTAGTACATGTAAAATCCAAACCGCTATATATTTTGAAGACATGTACACATTTTGTGTATCTTAGGTTGAACTAGTTCATGGACACTATTTGGTCCAAAATCTTTTGGTTATGAACTTCATGTTGGACCTAAATAGTTAATAATCATGTCAATAATTTCAAGTCCATGTAACTAAGGAAATTGCACGACTTAGGGCGAGTTTTTATGGCACACACACTCATTGTGAATTTTGAATTGTGTCACCTTTTTGAACCTTTATTTCATTACCTTTGAGTATAGTCTTGATTGGTTATCATGTATTATATTGAAATGCAAAATGTCATGTGTATGTGTTGAATGATTAATCTTTGTTGCATGTTGAAATCCTTTGGAAAGGATGAACATATAAAGAATGCTTTTAAATGTCTATTATCCTTGAACTAAATTGCAAGTATGCATGCATGCAAATATACAGGGGGAGCTTAAACCTCAATCTTAGGATAAATCAATAAAAGCTTAATGCCTATAGTCTCTTGCATATAAAGTTTTGTCATGAAGGGTGAACATATGTTGGATGTTCTTAAATGAAATTCATCATTGTTCGTAAATGCACTTTTGTGTGCTTAAGAGTATATCGGGGAGTTTAAGCCCCATCCTTGCAAAAAGGATTAATAGCACCAGACCCATGGGCTCATATTTTCATTGTTTCCACTTTTTGAGGCCTAATTTGTTTTAAGTACCTTGAACGTCATATCCTGAATCATCTTTGATATGGATTGTTCCTGGTACACACTGTGACGCCCTGATTTTCATACAATTTTTTTTTATAAACAATAATAAGTAAATAATTTACACGTGACCGGTGCAAACTGCAAGTGCACAGTATCGTAGTTTTATAATATAATGATGTGTAGAGTATCGTCCTCAGGGATTGATGTCTTAATTTTACCAAGCACCGAAATTTTACTAACCTTGATTTTATTTAGAAAAATTAACAATTTTAGACTGCAAAATTTAAACAAAGCTACTTTAAATAAACTATTCAGGAGAATTTAAAACTGAATACCGCGTGTCAAATTGATGATGGTGAAAACTTCTAGGAAACCGATTTCACCTAGTTTCTCACTATGCTTTACTCATTTAGCTAATTTAACTTCGTTTTCTCTGTTTGTTAGCAAATTGCCAATTTTTCCAAAAGCCTCTTTCGATAGTCAATCAGAACCTATTCTTGTTTATTATTTAACATAAGAGTATGCAAATTAATAATGCAAGAACGCAGTAAGACCCTCGATTTTTTTATGCTACGTAGGTTCATATAAGTCTTTCGATCTCTATATTTACCTACGCTGAATTATCCAAGATCTATCCTATAATCCCCCCTTTCGGTAGCAAATCATAAGACTAAAATCATTTAATTAATGGCCAGTTAATTAAAAGCATTATGCACAGAATAACTCAAACAAACATTAATGAAAACTATTTCAGATTAGCATCAAAGAGCAAGCATAGTTCGAAACTGGCTATAAATTTTCCTAGAATTCAAAAATTTAGTTCATTCCGAAAATAAAATCTAACATAACAGATTTCACCATATTTTCTTCAATTTGGAGCGTACGGGAAAGATCAACTCTCGCCGCACCGCCGTCGCACGTCACGAACACCCCGAACACCGCCGTTGTTCGCCGCCTTCCAATTCTGAAAAGATAGTATTTTTGCGTACTTCCAACTCTCCTTTGATGACTGTGTGTGTATCTTCGTAGCACCCCCAAAAGAAAACTACAAGAAAGCTCCCCAAAAAATAATTTTTTCAAGAAACTCTATGTGCTTTTTGGCCTCCCTTCTCTTTCTCCCCAAGAAAAATCTTTTTTTTTTTCTTGGTATAGTGCGGCCTCTCTCCCTCCAGCCCCAGCGCACGCTGCTCTTGGCCCTCTCTTCTTGCACACGGCTCCCTCCACAAGGAAACCCTCCTTTGACTTTTCCAATTCCTTTCCTTTTTGTCCTTTCTTTCTTTGCTTTTCTTTCCTTTCTTTTTTTCTTTCCATTCTTTTGTCTTTCCTTTGTATGTACCCAGCACACACTGCCCTTATGAGATGACCCGGCTGCATGGCTGGGTCACATCTCATTTTTTGATTTTTTGATTTTCTTTTTTTTTTTTCAAAGGTACATGAACTGCCCTCCTCTTTCAAGCCTACTTTCGACCCTCTTATAGCTCGTAACTCTCAAAGCTTAAAACATAAAAGATGTAGATCTCTTTTTCAGATTTTCTTAGAATTTTGAATCATCTCAATCGGAGCTTGTATGAGAAAGTTACGCCAAGATTACAAAGAATTGTCGAAAAAATCCATAAAACGGCGTATGCTAACTTCACGTCTGATTTCGGCCTTGATGCTGCCAGTATTTTGCAAAACACAAAACATGAAAATTGTAGATTGTTTTCTTATCTTTCTACGGCATCTTAAATCATCTGAATCAAAGGTTGGATGAGAGAGTTACGCACAAATTGCAAAGTACCGTCGGTTTTTTTTAGCTTCCAACAGTTGCTCTGCAATAAAAAACACCAAAATTTCATACAATACTCAATAAAACCCAAATTTTATAAATAGAACACAATGTTAGAATATTGAGAGTAATTAGGTATTTAAATACAAAATATCATTTGCAATGCATGAATTAAAGCACCTAATTACGCAATTTAAGCGCGTAATCAACACGTCATCAATAACATCCACAAATTGACCACATCAACCACCCTACTAATATTTGTACAACCTGACCCGTATTGGGTACCGGGTAAAAAGTCATTTATTTCATTATTACAACCTAACAGTGGAAGACGGTGTATTTGTATCATTCAGAATACAATATCCAGAGTATCCACATACACACATATACATCATTATCACAAATCCAAAAACTACTTAACTCTAGAGGAAATTACACATCTTCTAATCCAAAAACTCACCCTGAGTGTCAAGGTCCTAGCTCCCTATGATCACGGAGCTCTATCACCTGGTCTATCCCCGCTTCCTGAAAAATTTAGATAATTTGGGTTAGACACATCTCAGTAAGACGGAATAAATTATTTACAGTGTGTGGCCATATGAGTTTAGTTATAATACACTTTACTTTTCAACCTATCGTTTCATCTGAGAAAATACACTGATATACACATTCTTATAATCATATAGATATACAACACAAGCTTTTATAAGCTTTAAAAGCATTTCTTAGATTCAATAATTTCCAACACATATTTACCACGAAGTTCCTGAGAATAGGGAAGGTTACCCGCCCATACAGGTAGCTTCCCTCTGCCCTGACACGTTATGCAGCCAGGAATGGCTACATCTGATACCTAGCAGGGCACTCACCTTACTCAGTAAACCCTTAGGCAGAGAGTTTCACTTCGCCTCAATTATTTATTTTATAAAACACACTTTCTTTCATTTCTCATAATCATTTCCCATTTTAACTCATTACGTATCTATGTATACATAAATTCACATTTATGTACTTTATAGAATACATTAGATCACATAATTCCCATTTTCAACATATTCACGATTTCCATACTGAGCATACCTCCCCAACGGCATCAGTAGGAATCTCTCACACACACGCAGTCTCCATACTGAGCATACCTCCCCAACGACATCAGTATGAACTTCACACACACATACACATAGTTTCCATACTGAGCATACCTCCCCAATGGCATTAGTAGGAACTTCATACACACATACACACAGTCTCCATACTGAGCATACCTCCCCAATGGCATCAGTAGGAACTTCACATACACACATAGTCTCCATACTGAGCATACCTTCCCAACGGCATCAATAGGAACTTCACACACACACATACAGTCTCCATACTGAGCATACCTCCCCAACGGCATCAGTAGGGATTTCACATACACACATAGTATCCATACTGAGCATACCTCCCCAACGGCATTAGTAGGGACTTCACATACACACATAGTCTCCATACTGAGCATACCTCCCTACCAGCATCAGTAGGAACTTCATAACATAATTTTCATACTGAGCATACCTCCCCAACGACATTAGTAGGAACTTCATAACACAATTTTCATACTGAGCATACCTCCCAAATGACATCAGTAGGAAAAGAATACCACCCACCAACAATTATTGTGCAGTATTGGCATATCATCAATCATATTTCAGTATATCTCAATTCAGTTCATTGTAAATATTCTCATCATTTTCTGTGCACTTTCATTATCTCATAATAATATATATTATATTTCATGTATTTTCACATTTCTCAAAATACTCATATCAGTAATTTGTACAAACTCATTTTTCATGCAAATAATTTCTACTCACGTATAAATATCACATCAATCATTCTCGTTTCAATATTTTCTCAGAAAATACACATCGTTACATTCCACATTTTATAATATAAATCACATACCACACAGTTTTCATTTAATATTCACAATTTAATATTACTCACATGCCACACAATTTATCTAATATTTATATCATAATCATTTTTAGGGAAAATACCATATGCTCATTTTCACATATTAATTTAAACAGTAATTCTAAAAATACTGTTATAATTTATTCTCCTTACCTGACTTACTGAGAGTTTCGTTAACACCCAAATTCTATGCCCTTGGCGCCCCGAAATTCAACTCCTGCAATTTGCATTTTTTTCCCGGATTAATTAACTTATTTCCCCCAAAACAATACTCAACTAACCTTTACTAGGCTCCATATATCTCAAATTAATATTTAAACCAACATTTAACAGCCCCATTTAATTTTATAAATTTTTCCTGCGGGTCCTAAAATTACACCCACGGCGCTCACCCGGGCCCTAAATTTTAGAAATCCTACTTCAACCCCAGATGCTCAATATTTTAGCATTTCTAAATTAATGCAAATTAATTAAAAATAAACTCCTTAATAACCCCCGTACCCCAAATTTGGGGTTTTGCCTACGACAACCCCACGGGAATTTCGTCCCTCTAGACTTGTAGAGAATCATCCCTAGATTCTCATGGTGGTGTCCGTTCGTCAATTGGGCTTATAATTTGCAAGAAATTAAAGAAAAAGGGGAAATTGGCTTACCCCAAGGGATACGCCTACGCCGCTCCTACCACCGATTTGCTCCAGTAGAAATGACGGCAACGGAGAATGAAGTCCAGCGGTATCTTCGGATTTTTGATCGGGCGAAAATCCATCACGAAATCGAGGAGAGAGGGAGAGAGAATGAGAAGAGAGAGGCAGAGAGTTCCTGCACGCAGGAAAAGAGAAGAAAAGAAGAAGAAGAAGAAGAAGGAATGAATTAAAAAAAGTCTCCTGAAACTTCTTTAAGCTTCAGGAGATAATAATAATAATAATAATAATAATATATTTAATTAATATCAATAATAATATATTTATTAATAAAAATAAAAATAAATTTTAATTATTACTATTTTTTTTTCTTTTTCTTTTTAATATGATTAATTAATTAATTATTATTTTTTTTTTGAATCACTTCACTAATTTTCTATATCCCTTTTTGGGATTATTACATTCGAACACTACACATAACTTAATGTTTGCATTTTCTGGTGCATGTGTTATCCATAGTATCTAAGCACATATTCAAATTGATAGGGGGAGCGTCTAAACATAAAATCATATCTTTTTGTGCTCACCAACTTTTCTTGCTTAGATTTGATGTTCTGAATTCATTGTGGCATATGCTTTATTGTAATGTTTTTATTGAATATCACAAATGAAAATATTTTGTTTGCCACAGTGTCTTAGGCTCTACCGTGTGATCCGAGTTTTCAAATTGGTTTGATATTTTTCTGATCTACATGATTGTTCTTTCTGATTATCTGTTGAAATATTTTGTGCATAAATTCCAAAGCAGAAAAATAATGTTTGCTTGAGTTTTTATATTCAAGTTTCTTTTTCAGCAAGCATTGCCCCTAGGACTTATCGAAAATCATTTATTATATATTTTTATACATACATATTTATTTATATATGCATTTTTCAAACGCAAGAAATGAACCTTCATAGAATACATCTTGTTTCTTGCTTGTGTGTTTTTTTAATGCCTTCATGACTTATGCTTTCTTTGTATTAAAATTTCATGTCATGAAATCTTTTAAGGGTGTTATATTACATAACTGGTTCATTGATTGTTCATAAAATACATGTAAACCAGTTAGACCATTATTATGCTTGAACCTATTTTTTATGTGTCGCGTGCTTTTAAATTCCAATCTTTTGCGGGGTCTTATGATGTACTTAAATTGAAATGATTTGTGCATATTTATGGTTTGATCTTGTTATCATGTCATTTTTATCTTAAATGATCAGTTAAACTCTTTTTATGCTAAATGACTATATCTTTAAAACAGTTCAAATTTTTATGCCCATAATCTATGCCAAAAAGAGGGAGAGTTTTCTTTAAAAATTATTTTAAAAATGGGGAGTTCTTTTTGCTAAGTCTGTCTTTTAAAAGATCAAAATATTTTCATTACTTAACTTAACCCTTTTTGCTAATGCCAAAACGGGGAGAATATTTTTGAGCAAAATGTTAATGACGAGGCAAATACTTGAGCGTGCGCTTTAACGCAAAAATTTAAATGCATAATTTCTTGTAATGTCTTATCTCGTGAATATACTTGAGTTATTATGTTTATTTTTAAATTATGCATATTCTTAGAGGAAGCTTTTTTAGGTTATACCCATTTTACTCTTGGGTATTTGTCATCATCAAAATGGGGAGATTGTTGGCTTTTTGAGTCTGATCCATGTTTTAATACTGATAAACCACCAGTATCTTATGTGTGCATTTAGTGTGTGAACAGATTTTCATTTCAGCACGAACATAAGATACTGAAAAATGGAAGTCAAGATGGGACTTAAAGCGTACACACAGCTTGGCATATCCCATGAAGAAAGAGCAAATGACGAAGACATTTATTATAGTTGTATTGCATTTAATTTTTTTATCTGTGGTATGTAATAATCCATGCATCTGCAATATATGGATTGTATGCTCAAATGGCCATAGAATGACCTTAGGGATTTGGTCAACTGACGTTAGGTTTTTTAGACTAAATTAAAGAGCTTTGACCTTAGATTGACCCTGATCCCTGCATGTAACTTGAAACTCAAATCTGGACTTAAATGCACACTTTTAGTGTGTTCAGTCGATCGAACACGAACCTTCATAAAAGCTTCAGTCGATCGAACCTTCTAGGGTCAAATGTTAACCATTTGGTCGACCGAACTTGAATACACTGAGAACCTTCGATCGACTAAACCTCCCCAGGGTCAAAAAGTTGATCACTTAGTCGCTTGATCTCAAAATGAACGTCAACGCTCTGGTTGACCGAACTGGCACGTGGGAATCTCCCAACGCCCTAGTCAACCAAACTTATAGTAGAAAGTGACCTGGTCGACCGAACACCCAAGTTCGGTCAACTGAACTCAATCCGGTCGACCGAACCTCAGAGGTTCCAAAAATTGCCTTAAGCCAGTCGACCAAACCTGTAGTTCAAAAATGCCTTGGTCGACTGAACTTAGTAAGATGGTCGATCGAACCTCAAATCTGGTCGACCAAACCTCTCGGGTTTTGAAATTTTTAAGGGCTTAAATATAATTAACTTTTAATTAAATAATTTGAAAAATACCCAGTTTATCCCCAATGGTCATAATTTTTATAAAATTTATAAATACCCTTCATTACTCCTGATTAGTAACTTTGATTAACTCCAAATTACTCTCTAATCCTTTGTTAATCAAAGTTCCCCCAAACCATTTTTATTGCAAAACTTTCTTCTTTGGGACAAAATTTTTCAAACTAAACTCTTAAACTCTCTTTCCATCCATTCACTTCAAAATCATTTTGTAAGCGAGGATATTTATTTTGGGCAGTTATTTTTGTATTCAAATGTTATATTCTCACATACTAGTTATTTTTTAAAATCATTTTTGAGAATATAGCTTGGGTTTCTCCCAATTATTTTCATGTTAAATATTTTTCAGGAGAAATTATTTATTGTACAAATATTTTCTTGAACTTAAACTCCAAATTCTCCAAATACTTTTATGTGCAAAAATATTTATTGGAGAACATAATAATCACTTTTATATCCATATATTTTATTTGTGCAAATATTATTTAGATGAACACCCTTACTCTACTGAACATAAATCATATCATATTGGAGTGCATGTATTTAGAGCTTAAATGTGTACATTTTTACTTGTATTTTTTAGAAGAATTTTCATGTATAAAAATATTTTTCCTGTACCGGTTGGATTTAACCCGGAATATTGAACTAGGGAGTCTCATCCCCATAAGTGAGACTGGTTCGGTTTAGCCCACAAATTGAACTAGAGAGTCTCAACCCCGTAAATGAGACCAGTTCGGTTCAGTCCGAAAATTGAACTGGGATTTTCCTCGTCCCATAAGGAGAGGATGTAAAAAGCTTCTGCTCCGCCCGTTTAAATGAGCAAGGTTAGTGTAATCCTTGGGGGATATGCCCAAAATGGGGGTGTATGCTGGTTTGGCCGAATCTCGATAACAAATATTGTATGTCGCTCTCTCCCTATCTCATTTAAATTACTGCACTTTAAATTCAGTATGTGTATGCCTATTTATTTGCTATCATATTTATTTGCATACACACATTTAAATTAAATAGAATATATTAAATGAATATACCACACACTTGTCTATCTGCGCTCATAGTTTAATTATTTTACATACACGTTTGTATTATGAATGAGATATGATATGTGGTGAATCGGCGTAAATATTTAATTTAACCAAACTGTTTTAAAACCCAATTCACCCCCTCTTGGTATCACACCAATTCCAACACGTACACATAAAACATGAATGAGTAAGAAACTTAGGGATGGTTGAACTTTAAGATGAAAATTGAAAGAGGAAGGAAAAGAGCTAGAAAGGTCCTAATTAAGAATACAAAAACAAGAAAATGTAAAAACTAAGTGAGTGAAAAAGAAAATTATGGAGGAGATCGAATGTTAAAAAAATTTAGGCAAATTAAAATTTTGAGTCTTGGAATTTTAGTTTGTAGCTCCCACCACAAAAAAAAAAAAAAAAAAAGGTTATTAGTGACGGTTTTAAACCGTCACTAATAATCACAAAACTGTCACTAATATTAGTAACTGTTCGATCAGTATTAGTGACGATTTGAAATTAATTGCCATATTTGCAATTACTACTACTTATTGGTAACAAATTTATAAACCGTCACTAAAAGTCTAATATTAGTGACGGTTCTATGCTGTCACTAAAAGCCTAACATTGTCACTATAAAATCTACATGTTCTTGGCTCAAAAACCCAAGTATTAATGATGATTAATTTAATAATAGTCACTAATATGACGCTATTAGTAACGGTCAATAAATCGTCACTAATGTTATGCTTTTAGTGACAGTTATTAAAACCGTCACTAATAATATCCTATTAATATCGGTTATAAAATCATTACTACTATTTGACCTTTAGTGACAAATTTGAGTCGAGAAAATGTTGATTCTATGGTGATGGTGTTAGTCTTTTAGTGACGGTTAATTAACTGTCTCTAATAAGTGTCTTTTAGTGACGCTTTGAAATCGTGACTAATATCCTAAGAAATGTCACTAATATTTTTCTAGGATAGTTTTTGCGCGAAAAGTGATTTCCCGCAATGGTTTGAGTGGAAAAATTGGATTTTAGTGACAGTTTTAATTTCGTCATTAAAATTGTCTTATTAGTGACAATTTTGAAAACCGTCACTAATATCTACACCGGTAGTGACGTTTCTAAAAACCGTCACTAATAAGACAATTTTAGTGGTGAAATTAAAACTGTCAACAATACTTTCGTCACTAAAAATCAATTTTTTTGTAGTGTCTACTAAAAGATTGAGATTTATTTCAATTTCATGTTTTTCTCAACAATCAAATGGAAGGAACAACCTATTTTTTAGTGCACATCCATATTAATTATGCTACATATTAGTGCTTAAGAGGGCATGAATTGGTCATTCAAGATAAGCTATAGGTAATTAATTAACTTAGTCCCTTTTTTAATTGCAACATTTAGAAAATATAGGAAAATATAAAATGTAAGAATGAAAAGATTGAAGTCAATCAAGAAATTAAGGATCCCAAAGACAAGAAAACTGGCATATTTTGTTCATTCAAAAGTGAGGGAGGAACGATATTATTTTTTTTCAAGTCCACAAAATAAGAAATCATTTATTCGCTTTCTTTACTTGAACACTGCTCCACATAGTAAATTAATTTTTTTTTTTAAATTACAATGAAGACAAGTGAGTTTTTTCCCATTTTAACTCTTTTTAAAAAAAACATATTAAATAATACCTCATTTTGGAAAGTAATTTTCAGAATGACCTTGACGTAATCTCGCTACTCCAAGTAGCGATATTTAACCAAATCTCGCTACTCCAAGTAGCGATATTTAATCAAATCTCGCTACTTGAAGTAGCAAGATTTACCACGTGTCAAGTGGAGAATTATTTTTCTAAAAACAAATCTCGCTACTCCAAGTAGCGAGATTTTCCATGTGTCAATTTAAGAATTAGTTTTGTAAAAAAATATTATTTAATATCTATATTTTAAAAAAAGATAAATAAGGAAAAAATTCGGTTCCTTGTGCTGTGGTGTTTTTTGGTTCGTTGGATGGATCGTCTCAGGTGGACAGCCCCAAAATGTGTAGAGTTGGATGGCCCACGTTAGCCAGATTTGTCAGTTCTGATTGGACAATTATCAAATGGTTGACAGAAGATTAGTCTCATTGGACGGCAGCAAAATCCCAGATGAGAGATTTTAAAATTTGATAGAAATAATATAAATATGTTTATATGCTTATATATTTTTATTGCTTATTAGTTTCGTAGTTGATGGATCTAGGCAAAAATTAGGATGGTTGGAATAATGGCTATAATGCAGGCTACTGGCAAGGCTCGCAGCAACTGTTCAGAATTATGCCTGAAGATCACATCATTATACTGACATACACAATAAAAAAGGTAATCACCTTTTTAGAATCCTTTATTATAAAAAAAAAAAAGTTTCTTAATAGGGAGGCCTACGGGGTGGTGGGAGGATCGCGGGAGATAAGTAAGAAAAAAGAGGAAGAGGGGAGGGGGGGCAGCGTAACATAAGTCCTTAGTCCTAATTTGAAATCTTAGGTCTTGTTTGAAAATAAAAAATAAAAAAATTAAATCTAACCCCCCCTGTTGGTTTTGTTGTCGGCCTATTTTTAAAAAAAATTATGTACTCATATTCATATTTAAATTAGCAGAGGATTGACAGTTCATTATTAAGTCAAATCCAAAACCAAAACATACGGAGAAGAGAGAGGGGGGGAGAGGGGGTTGAGAAGAAAGAAGAAGAAGAAGAAGAAGAAGAAAAGACGAAGAAGGAAGAAGAAAGGCAAAGGAGAAGGGACAAAAAAAAGGCAGGATAGAGGGTATGGACGGCCAAAGGAGGGTGGGGGATACCAGGGAAAGGTTTAGGAAGAGCAGGTCAAGGCAAGGATAAACCAAACTTAAGAAAGGTCATGCCCTGATTTCAAAATTGTTTCATTATTACTTATTTCAAAATTTTTGAATTTAATAGTTTTCATACCAAATTGGTATGATATCCCCCCCCCATAGTCAAGCCCACGTTATCTTTACTTCCCCGCAAGAATTCATAAGGAGATACAAGAGATAGGGAAAAGGAGGGGGGACCCGGGGGAGAAATAGGAAGGAAAAAAAAGCAAGGCCAGCGCGAAAGGCCAAAAGTTGAAGGAGGGAGGGGAATCCGGAAGACGGGAAAGAAAGAAAGGAAGAAGAGGGAGAGGGGGCGGGGGGAACAGGACAGAGAGGAGAAGGAGAAAGGAAAAAGAAGAAGAAAAAGGAAAAAGGGAGATAAGGAAGGAAGATAAAAAAAGGGGGGGAAAAAAAAAGAGGGGGGGACAGACAGGGGTTGAGAGGAGGCGGAAGGGATGGGGAGCTTAAGAAAATAGCTCAGAACTCAAGGCTATATGGTTACCATGTTATCAAATATTTTGATTCGATGTCACATTTATATTAGTAATTATTTTTATATAAAAAGTTTAAATCCCTGTTGCGATTATTTTATACCATCCAAAAGACTAAGTGCCTATCAGCCATCTCATTATTGTCCAATCCGAAGAGACAAACCAGGGTTGGGGCTTTTTGTACACCCAAGAAGAGCATCGAACGAACCAATGCAAACACCACAGGCCACAAGGAACCGAGGTGTTTCCCTATTATCATTTGTAAAATATAGCATATTAATAATATTTTTTTAGAAAATAAATATTCTCAAATTGACAACTTGACCAAATCTCGCTACTTCAAGCGTAGCCAGATTTGTTTAAATATCGCTTACTCCTACATATATAACAATCATACACTCTAATATATATACATTAACTATATTTAATTAAATAGAAAATCGTATATATTTTATATTGAGGTGGAAATAAGATGTAAATGTTATGTTCCATTTATTATCACTACGGTTAGCACAAAGAGAGTCGGATGATCATCAATTTATCATTACTTTTTTTTTTTTATCGAAAAGTAAATATATTGATCAATGAGGTATTACATG